>NC_142805.1:66953550-67058851 GCF_049724085.1 Artemia sp. Qi Xiang Cuo
GTAGTTAAAAGTTCCGGAAATCATATCTAAGAGGATGACACTCACCTCAAAGCCCTCAGGGTAAGGGTTGTAAGTTATGCCCTGGGGGCATAAAAGGTTTTTTATTGAAAACTTTGTCGTACACATGAAAATGATGGACTCATTCGATTGGAATTTCAAATGGCTAGTGTCCTTTTTAATAGTCGAAAGTGATTTGAAGCAACTAATCCCCCTCTCACGCCCAGCTTTTCCCCAAACAAATTCAATCAAAATTTATGGATAGCCATTCTACAAATTTTGATTGAATTTTTAAGCTTTGTCGAAAGCTTTGTGGGAGACATTTGAAAAAGGGCTCATTCAATTGGAAATTCAAATTGCTAGTGCCCTTTTTAATAGTCGAAAGTGATTTGAGGGCAACTAATCCCTCTCTCAAGCCCACTTTTCCCCCAAACACATTCAATCAAAAATTAATATAAGGTTTCTATAGACAGTGATGTTGTAGAAACTTCAAAAAGGGTTCATTCGATTGGAAATTAGAAAGGCTTGTGCCCATTTTAATAGTCGAAAGTGATTGGAGGATAACTAAAACCCCACTCTTGTGGCGTGGGATTTGACATGGAACACCCTTCCCGATTCGGCTCAAGAATGCCACTCGTTTGGCACCTGCAAAAGACTAGTAAAAATATTTGTTTTCATGTAATTAGTTTTCTTTACTTTTGCCTGCTGCCAAAGGTTTTTTTTCATTTTTTTTCCTTTTTTTAGATGTTGTGATTGTTATGTAATTATTTTACTGATATATGGGAAATAAATCTATCTATCAATCTATCTAACACCCACCCATTCAACAAACACATCCAATCAAAATTTTGAGATATCCATTTTGTTCGACATAGTTAAAAACTCTGGAAATTATGTTTTTGAGAATGACACTCTCCCCAAAGCCCTCAGGGAAATGGGCTGTAAGTTATGCCCTGGGGGTATATAAGGTTTTTTTTATAAAAAGCGCTGTCGTAACAACTTCAAAAAGGAATCATTTGACTGGAAATTTAAACAGCTAGTGCCCTGTTTAATAGTCGAAAGTGATTGGATGGCAAGTAACCCACGCTCTCACGCCAACAAGTTCCCCAAACGCATCCCATCAACTTTTGAGATAGCCATTTTGTTCAACGTAGTTGAAAGGTCCGGAAATTATGTCTTTGAGTATGACAAACCCCTCAGAGCCCTCAGGTCAAGGGTGGTAAGTTATGCCCTGGGCCATATTAGTTTTTTTATAGAAAGGTTTGTCGTAGAAACTTCAAAAAGGGCTCATTCAATTGGAAATTGAAAGGACTAGTGCCCTTTTTAACAGTCGGAAGTGATTGGAAGGCAACTAACCCCTCTCTCACGCCCACCATTTCCCCAAAACACATCCAATTAAAGTTTTGAAATAGCAATTTTTTTCAACTTAGTTGAAAGTTCTGGAAACTAAGTCTTTGAGGATGACCCCAGCCCTCAGGGCAAGGGTTGTAAGTTATGCCCTATGGCCATATAAGGTTTTTATTGAAAGCGTTGTCGTAGAAACTTCAAAAAGGCTCATTCGATTGGATATTGAAAGGTATAGTGCCTTTTTTAATTGTTGAAAGTGATTGGAAAGCAACTAAAGCCCCTCTAACGCCCACCATTTCCCCAAACACATCCAATCCTGATAAGACGGCTTGAAATTTATATAGTAAAGATCGATCTGGGTACAGTGCATTATTTTTTTTCTTTTTTTTTAGACCATGGCACTTCGTATCGAAGGTGTTTTCTTAGGAACTTCGAAAATGGCTCATTCGATTGAAAATAGAAAGGACTAATACCCTTTTTAATAGTCGAAAGTGATTAGAGGGCAACTAGTCCACCTCCCACCCCCACCCTCCCATTTGCCCGTTATGTTTAAATACTAAATGTTGCCTTAATATTAAATAAAAACGCACAGTGTTAATGCTTATTCCCAATAAAGCATCTTAGCAGCATCCCCCGAACGACTGTGGGTATTATGTTCAAACTTTCGGGGCTACTTTTGCTTTTAAAATTGAATCAAATCAAAATAGCGTAAGCGTATCTAAGCAATCAAAGAAAATAAACAGATTTGTTTTTGCGAATGGTATCAAGTTTTCTAGTTAAGGTCAACTAGAGCAAGTATGAAACTAAATTAAACCCTACTATTTGTGTCCAGATTTTTAAAAGGGTGTATATTGTTAAACATTGCTGAAAATTTTTCTCCAGCATACAAATAGTAGGCCAAACTATAAAGTCTTAAAAAAACGAAAATATTTAAAGAATTATTTTCTTTTTCCCTGAAAAGACTATGTCAATATAAAACGAACAGAAATTAATAAAAAAAAAAGTTTTCCACGATATTAGTTTTTCAAAGAAAAGTAAAGAACTCCATTAAACCAAAAATGAGCAAAAATAAAATCAAATAATCTATCAAGCGCGAAATTACCAGAAATCAGCAACGATAAATAAATGAAACCCAAAACGAACAGAAATCAGAGGCAACGCAATAGCGTTGTCTACAGTAAAGGCCAAACAGCTCAAATGTTTTATTATTTTTTTCCCAGAGGCACTTCATATGGAAGGAGTCGTCGTATAAACTTCATAGCGGCCTCATTCGATCGGAAATTGAGATTTCTAGGACCCTTTTTAAGGGTCAAAAGTGATTGGAAGGCAACTAACGCCCCTTCTACACCCGCCATTTCCCCACACACATCCAATCAAAATTTGATATAACCATTGTTTTCTACGGAGTTGATTTCCAAATATAAATAAAATTTTTGACTAGGACACTCCCCCCCCCCAGCCCTCAGGGTACGGGTTGTAAGTTATGCCCTGGGGACATAAAAGGTTTTTATAGAAAGCTTTGTCGTAGAAACTTCAAAAAGAACTCATTCAATTGGAAATTGAAAGGGCTAGTGCCCTTTTTAATAGTCAAAAGTGACTGGAGGGCAACTAACCCCCTCTCACGCCCACCTTTTCCCCAAACACATCCAATAAAAATTTTGAGATGGCCATTTTGTTCAATATGGTTAAAAATTCTTGAAATTAGGTCTTTTAGGATGACAACCCCCCCCCCCATATCCCGCCGGGAAGGGTTGTAAGTTATGCCCGGGGGGCATATACGGTTTTTTTTTTATAAATTGTTGTCGTGTCATCTTAAAAAAGGTCTCATTCTATTGGAAATTTAAATTGCTAGTACCCTATTTAATAGTCGAAAGTGATTGGAAGGCAACTAACACCCTGTCCACCCCACCATTTCCCCAAACAAATCCAATCAAAATGTTAAGATAGCCATTTTGTTCAATGTAGTTGAAAATTCCAGGAATTATATTTTTGAGCATGACATTCCCCCACGTTATTCAGAGCAAAGGTTTTAAGTTATGCCCTGGGGGCATATATGGTGTTGATGGAAGGAATGGTGGGATGGAAGGAACATATTTAAAAAATAAGTAAAATCGAGAAATATTCACATCCAAATTTTAATAAATCAAAGCTCCTGGTGGGACTTTCCCCGGTGAATAATTTCCAGACGACACTCATAGTCATATATATATATATATATATATATATATATATATATATATATATATATATATATATATATATATATATATATATATATATATATATATATATATATATATATATATATATATATATATATAGTACCGGGACTCGGCAGGCTTCTACACATAGATTCTCACTGTCGCTTTTCTTCTAAACGCAGACAAATTGAGCCTTTTCTTGATGTCATGACGTCCAAATTGACCTAAAATTAGGCGTGGCGCCTGTGTTTAATTACATTTTTTTGGACCTTTAACTTTTGCCTTGGCTTGTCTTTTGTCATTATGATAGACACATTGCCGAACTTTTGTTTCTTTAATTGTTCAGGTGGTGGGACAAAAACTTCCTTTTCTTCCAACGATTTATCAAGTCCAGGTTTTTGGTTTTACAAGGTATGGAAGGCATTGACTACCACCTATCTTTCTTTTAATTGTTCAGGTGGTGGGACAAAAACTTCTTCTTTTGCCTTTGCTTGTCTTTTGTCATTATGAAAGACATATCGCCGAGCCTTTGTTTCTTTTAATTGTCCAGGTGGTGGGACAAACACTTCTTTTTCTTCCAACGATTTATCCAGTTCATATTTTTTATTCTAAAAGGTATGGTAGGCATTGATGGCCTTATCCATCTCAAAATCCAAAACCCAATCATCATTGCTATCATTTTCAAATTGTTTGCTTCGTTACACCTCGGCTTAATTTTTCTCATTATTAAATACGTATCGCCGAACCTTTGTTTTTATAACAAATATATGGTAGGTATTGATGACCTGATCCATGTCAAAATCCCAAACCAAATCCTCATCGCTATCATTTTCAATTTTGACACGTTTTTATTCTCACTGTCCTGGTTGATTTTCATTGAATCGCTGCTCTTCATTTTCATTTTTGACTCCCTTACTTGTTCGGTCTCGGATGTCTTATAACTGCGTGCCTCTTTGCTCTACGTTTTCATTCTTAACACGCTCTAATTGTCGTTTTTGCATATATCCTAACCGCCTGTGTCTTTGCTCTTCATTTTCGTTTTTGACACGTTTTTACATTTTGATTACTTCAGAAAATTTAGCAGTGGCCTTTGCTTTAGCTGTCCATATTAGTATTTTCGCAATTGATGCTCCAGGTTGTCGAATTTCACATCTTATCACGTTTGATAGTTCAAGTGTTGGTTCCAAAGAATCATCGTTTATAGTAATTAATCTAAAAAACTTTTTCCACAAAATAAGTTTTTCAAAGAAAAGTAAAGAACTCCATTAAACAAAATCTGAGCAAAAATAAAATCAAGTAATCTACCAAGCGTGAAACTATCACAAATCAGCATCGATAAATAAATGAAACCCAAAACGGACAGAAATTACAATAATTAGCCGAGTCAAACTCAAAACGAGCAGAAATTAACATAAGTTGGGTGCAAAACCCCTTGCCTTCCCAAGGCCAGAGCAAAATTTGCACTTTACCGAAAAATATAAATGTTTTTACTTTTATAGCTTTAATAAATAAAATAATATTAACATTTTGATTACTAAATATCAGAATATTTATATTAAACTGACAATGCACATTCATTTGTAATTTGAAAAATTTTGAAAATTTCAGTTGTTGTTTTATTTTTTCCCTTTTTGATTTTATTTTTCATTTTGTTACTTTCTCTCTTCTCTGAGTTTCGTTTGTTCAGTTGTTGTTAAATTGGTCTGATTCAAGAGCTTTACACACCACATCACTTTTGGGCAATGGTTTGTTTCGCCCATTGTTTGAGGATCTGGATCCCTCGAGTATAAATTTGCCAAGTTTAAAACGTGGATTACTCGTAGCATATGCCCCAGGCAAAACAGTAGGCAAAATGGTTACAGAGTTTGTAGGCGTGGTTCAATTTAAGAATGAAACGGTATATATATTCTATGGAAGGATGCAAAAATTAGAAAGGTCATATAGGGTGTCCTTAGAAGCCAGTGATGATTGTGTAGTCCTTGGAAGACTTGCTCTTAATTTATTCAAGGAGGGGATCAGACCGTCCTACAAACGGTATTTGTTAGAGCATAGTGCAAAAATTTTTTGTTTAGTTGATGCGTACAAGGTTGCAAAACAATATGAACAGACAGAACAGATAGTGGGGGAAGGAGAGACGTCTTCTTTTTCCGATGAATTTCTTTCTGCTATGACGAGGGTGAAATTTGGACTCAATGATGAAGGTTTGCAAGGTCGTGGGCGTGGAAGTGTTCGTGGTCGGGTAAGTTACGAGGGTAGGCAGCAGGAAAAGAGGGATACGCGTTATAAAAATGTACAGTGTTATTTTTGTAAGGAATATGGACATATTCAAGCCCAATGCGAAAGAGCGAATACTCGTAGAAGTGCTACTCCGGGAAACGAGTAGACCAACCAAAACTGGTGGAAATGGTTGGTAGTAAAATTATACCCCTAAAGATTTCTACTACTAAGTCAAATGTTCAATTTACACCAATAGAGCAAATAATGTTAGATTCCAGTGATATTTTAACTAGCAATAGCAAACACTCCAATCACAGTCTGGGGGGAGGGGACACCAAGAAGAACTTCTATGCTATCTTGGGTTACCGGTCAAGCTAAATAATAACATTCAGTTCCCGATGCTCCATAAGGTCAAGCTCGGTGACATAGTGTTTGGCATTTTTTGGTTCAGGTTGTCATAGGTCAATAATTATTGAAAGACTGTTTAACCAAATCTCTCCTAAACTTAAATTCGTATTAAACCACTAGGGTCCGAGTCACTGCCAATTACCGGGAAAGTCTTGCGTCCACTTTGCATTTCTGACAAGAACCGACAAAAGCGTTTAGATTGGCAGTTTTTTTTTCCTAATGTGGATTACAAGGCAATTTTCGGATTGGACATTTCGCATGCTCTGAATTCCACAGCTGACCTCAATACAAATACCATTACATTTGGAGGTTATCTAAAATGACAGGGACAAGACAATAAAACTGTCTCGCCGCACGATTGTGGGAGAGTTTGAGGATATTTCTAACGAATGAATTGAGGCTGCCAAGGCAGATATAAAATAGATACCGATATAGATTACTTAGGTTTAGATCGTGAACACATAGGACAACTTCAAAGAGAAGACGCTACATTAAAAACTTTAATTGAATACCTTGAGGTGATAGGAAAAAGGTCAAAGCCTGTATAGCTACCCATGGCACGGGAGCTGGGTTTGAGGTCCCGGAGGATGTAGGATGCCTCGCGAGATGGTTTTAATGCACTGCGAGATGGTAATGGTGCCTCACAGGGCGGTTTGGCTACCCATGGAAAGGGAGCTGGTTTTTCAGTCCCGAGGGATGTAGGATGCCTCGCGGTATGGTTTTGATGCACTGCGAGGTGGTATTGATGCCTCGCAGAGCGGTTTGGCTATATATGGAAAGGGGGCTGGTTTTAATCTCCCGAGAGATAAGATTGATGCCTCGCAGGATGGTTTTGATGCACTGCGAGATGGTATTGATGCCTCGCAGGGCGGTTTGGCTACCCATGGAAAGGGAGCTGGTTTTGAAGTCCCGTGGGATGTAGGATGCCTCGCTGTATGTTTTTGATGCACTGCGAGGTGGTATTGATGCCTCACAGAGCGGTTTGGCTACCCATGGAAAGGGAGCTGGTTTTAATGTCTCGCGAGATGAGGTTGATGCCTCGCGGGATGGTTTTTATGCACTGCGATATGGTACTGATGTATCGCAAGGCGGTTTGGCTACCCATGGAAAGGGAGCTGGTTTTGAGGTCCCATGGGATGTAGGATACCTCACGGATGGTTTTAATGTGTAGCACTAATATTAATGTAGAGACGTCACCAGCAGTACTGCCATTTGTCGAACCACAAGTTAGTAAAACAAACCCAAATAGGTCAAAACTGAGGCGTTGCGCAGCAACAAAACACCAAGGATTTTATTCAGAATAATATTTTGACGTCATTGCAGGATGGTAGGCCAATCAAACTGCATTGGTTGACATATCTATTCCATCATTTATAAGTTTATGCAATTTCATTTATTTGTCGCTGGTACTTTCAGGATTAATCAGACTTTCTCGGTCCTTCCTTTTGCCCTAGTCCGAAGTTTATACATAATCCCAACTTTCCTTGTCCTCATCAAATTCAGGGGTATGGGGAACAAGTCTATTTTATTGTTTACAGAGAAAAGTGAAGTGTTAAAATATCCAGTTTCCGACTACGGTTGTTAGTGTGGTTCGTTTATACTATGTAAGTGTTTACTTATGCAAGTATTGTGTAGTGTTTATATTATGTAATTGTTAACTTGTTTAGGCTGTAGAATGTTAGTAGGTGAGAAGTGAATAATTTGGGTAGGGTATTGAATGTTTTGAATTCAATTAAAGTTTGAGGGTTTAATGATAAGGGGTTAAGCCAAATTTGGGCAATTTAACTTAAAACAGGGGGACAATCTGTAAAGTATTTGGAACATAAATTCGAGAAGCCTTTTCCTGGTGTCTCGTTACTAACAGAGTCAACAATAGCTTCTCTATGGGGTCTTCCGGGAGGGCCAAAGCTTATCGTGTGAACATTTTATTCTCAGGCCAGTGAACAGCCAATCACTGGGATTTCCAATATTAGAGAGTCGGGGCCAAGTGTATACTTGGAATGGCAGTCCATCTTTCGCCTTCGTCTTAGTTAGTTGTTCTTGTGCTACCTTATTTTCTCTGTGTGTGTATTCTCACGTTATTTAATAAAGACCATATACCGATCTTTATTGACTATCTTAGAATTTACGTAAACCGTTACATCTGCCTATATAAAAGGCATATAGAACAAAACTAGACAGAGGTTTACAATACAAACCGTATAAGCCCCCAGGGCACAACTTACAACCCTTGCACTGATGGGCTCTGAAGGGGTCGTCATCCTAAAAGACCTAATTTCCAGAACGTTCGACTACGTTGAATAAAACGACTAACTAAAAATTTTGATTGGATGTATTTGGGGGAAAGGTGGGCACGAGAGGGGGGTTAGTTGCCCTCAAATCACTTTCGACTATTAAAAAGGGTACTATCCCTTTGAATTTCCAATCAAAGGAGTTTTTTTGGGGTTTCTAAGACAACACCTTCTATAAAACCTTATATGCCCCCAGGGCATAACCTAAAACCCTTGCTCTAAGGATTGTGGGGGAGTGTCCTCATCAAGAACATATTTTCTATCTGTAAATCAACTACGCTGAACAAACTTGCTATCTCAACATGTTGTTGGGTGGTTTTTGGAGGCTTGTGGGGCGTGGGAGGGGGGAGGGCTAGTGGCCCTCCAATCACTTTTGACTATTAAAAAGGGTAGTAGCCCTTCAAATTTCCAATCAAATGAGCCTGTTTTAAAGTTTCTACGACAACCCCTTCTATAAAAACCTTATATGCCCACGGGGCAAAACTTAAAACCCATGCCCTGAGAGTTGTGGGGGAGTGTCCTCCTCAAAAACATGTTTTCTCTGTGGAAATCAACTACGCTGAATAGTCGTGTAGCCAAGAAGGCTATCTCAAAATTTTAATTGGATGTGTTTGGGGAAATGATGGGCGTGGGGGGGGGGGCTAGTTACCCTCCAATAAATTTTGACTATTAAAAAAGGGCACTAGAACACTGAATTTCCAAATCGAATGAGCCCCTTTTGAAGTTTCTACGACGACCTCTTCCATTTGAAGTGCCCAGCTCTAAAGGAAAAAATAATAAATAGTAAATTGTGCCAACATCGTTCTTATATGCCGTTAGGGCATAACTTAAAACCCTTGCCCCGAATGTTGTGGGGGAGTGTCCTCCTCAAAAACATATTTTCTATATGGAAATCAACAACGCTGAAAAAAATGGCTATCTAAAAATTTTGAGTGGAGGTATTGGGGGGATGGAGGGGCGTGGGGGGGGGGGCTAGTTGCCCTCCAATCTCTTTAGACGAGAATAAAGGTTCCTGTCCCTTTGAATTTCCAATAGAATGAGCCTTTTTTGAGGTTTCTACGACAACACCTTCTATAAAAACCTTATATACCCCCAGGGCACAACTTATAACCCTTCCCCTGAGGGTTGTGGGGGAGTGTCCTATTCAATAACATATTGTCTATATGGAAATCAACTACGCTGAACAAACTGGTTAACTAAAAATTTTGATTGGATGTGTTTGGGGGAATGATGGGCAAGGGGGGGGGGGGCTAGTTGCCCTCCAATCACTTTCGACTATTAAAAAGGGCACTAGAACTCTCATTTTCCAATCGAATGAGTCCCTTTCGAAGTTTCTACGACGACCCCATCCATATGAAGTGCCCTACTCTAAAGGAAAAAAATAATACATAGTACATTGTGCCTAACTTAAAACCCTGGCCCCGAGGTTTGTGGGGGAGTATCCTCCTCAAAAACATATATAAAACTGGAACTAGCCACTCCAATTTCCAATCGAATGAGCCCTTTTTAAGTTTCTACGACAACTCCTTCGATACGAAGTGCCCGGCTGAAAAAAAAACACATTGTCGCCACATCGTTCTTTACTTAGGCAGCACTAGCGCCCTGCCTATGAAACTGCAACTGCAAATTTTCGTTTTTTGGGACTTCCAACAGACATAAAATTATAAAAATAACTGTTGCGTTGGAAACCCAACAATCTTATTTAAAGTATGCATGACATCATATAAGAAAATGCTTATATGATGCCATATATGATGTCATAATATGATGTACTAACATAGTACATGACGTCATTTGCAGAAACCGAAATTCAGGCTCTAAACGATTTTTTTCAGACTTCTGACCTATCTAGATCGTTTTTTATGAGAGAAAATCCCAATATAACGAATTTTTCTGGAAAAATATGAAGCTGTTTTCGAGGACATACGATCTCTTTTCAAAATATATACATACATACATACATACATACAATATATATATATATATATATATATATATATATATATATATATATATATATATATATATATATATATATATATATATATATATATATATATATATATATATATATATATATATATATATATATATATATATATATATATATATATAAATAATTTCTGAGACCACACTGGCTAATCATGATTAGCCAGTTTGGTGTTTAGCCAGTTTAGTTTGGTGTTTTTATTTTAAGGTTTGGTTTTTACATTTTTATCAGTTTTATTCTGCACTGAGGACGGTCAAGCGGAGGTCTTGACCGAAATATTTGCATAATTTTTCAATTTTTTCACTGGCTGTTAATTGTCCTCGTTTCCTTTCTTCGCGATTTTTTGTTTATATATATATATATATATATATATATATATATATATATATATATATATATATATATATATATATATATATATATATATATATATATATATATATATATATATATATATATATATATATATATATATATATATATATATATATATATATATATATATATATATATATATATATATATATATATATATATATATATATATATATATATATATATATATATATATATATATATATATATATATATAGAGTACCGGCACTCGGCAGGCTTCTATATGTGGAATCTTTATAGGGATTCTCATTGTCACTTGTCTTCTAACCGCAGACAATTTGTTGTCTCTTCATACTGAAATCTTTTCAAAGACATTTGATTATTAAAGCAAGCCCGATTTCGAACAACGATACCTATTAGGCTTTAAACTTTTGGTTTTCTTTTTTAAGGTTTTTTAACTGTTGTAATCCCTTGTTAAAATATATACAAATATTTTTGCAATTTTTTGCTCTTTACGCAATTTAATGTCTTTCAACAGTGTGTCTTTTCAAAGATATTCGATTATTAAAGCAAGTCCAATTTATAACAATGATTTCTACTAAGCTTCAAACTTTTGTTTTCATTTTTTAATGTTTTTGAATTGTTGTAATCCCTAGTTAAATTTTTTTACAAGGTTTAATTTGGGCTATTTTTAAATTATTATTACAGCAAGTCCGATTTCTAACATCGATTTCTGCTAAGCTTCAAACTTTTGGTTTTAATTTTTAAGGTTTTTGCCGCCATGCTCCCGGTACTCGGCAAGCGGTAGGCTTCTATATATGGATTCTTTATATGGAAATTCAAAAGCCTTAAAAAAGAAAACAAAAAGTTTGAAGCTAAGTAGATATCGTTGTGAGAAATCGGACATGAATTAATGATCAAATATCTTTAAAAAGTCCGCTATATGAAAACACAGAAAATTTCTGCGGTCAGAGGACAAGCGACAATGAGAATCATAGGAAACGCAATAGCGCTGCCTAAGTAAAGAACGATGTTAGCACAAAGTATTTTTTTTTTTTTTGGTTTCTTGTTCTTAGACCAGGGCGCTTCGTATCGAAGGAGTTGTCGTAGAAACTTCGAAAAGGGCTCATTCGATTGGAAATTGGAGCGGTTTGTGCCTTTTTTTATAGTCGAAAGTGACTGGAAGGCAACTAACACCCCTTCCACGCCCACCATTACCCCAAAAACATCCGATCAAAATTTTGATGTAGCCATTTTGTTCAGCGTAGTTGATTTCCAGATAGAAATTATGTTTTTGAGGAGGACACTCTACCACAGCCATCAGGGTAAGGGTTGTAAGTTATGCCCAGGGGGAATATAAGGTTTTTATAGAAAACGTTGTTGTAGAAACTTCAAAAAAGGCTCGTTCGATTAAAATTTCAAAGCCCTAGTGCCCTTTTTGATAGTCGAAAGTGATTGGAGGGCAAGTAACTCCCCTCTCACGCCCACCTTTTCCCAAACACATGCACTAAAAATTTTTAGATAGCAATTTTCTTCAACTTAGTTTAAAGTTCTGAAAATTAGGTCTTTGAGGATGACACCCCCCCCCCCACATCCCTCAGGGCAAGGATTTTAAGTTATACCCTGGGGGCATAAGGTTTTTTTTTATCAAAAGTGTTGTCGTAAACTTCAAAAAGGGCTCACTTGATTGGAAATTGAAATGGCTAGTGCCCTTTTTAATAGTCGAAAGTGATTGGAAGGCAACTAACACCCCTTCCAAGCCCACCATTTATCCAAACACATCCAATCAAAATTTTGAGATAGCCATTTTGTTCAAAGTAGCTAAAAGTTCCGGAAATCATATCTAAGAGGATGACACTCACCTCAAAGCCCTCAGGGTAAGGGTTGTAAGTTATGCCCTGGGGGCATAAAAGGTTTTTTATTGAAAACTTTGTCGTACACATGAAAATGATGGACTCATTCGATTGGAATTTCAAATGGCTAGTGTCCTTTTTAATAGTCGAAAGTGATTTGAGGCAGCTAATCCCCCTCTCACGCCCACCTTTTCCCAAAACAAATTCAATGAAAATTTATGGATAGCCATTCTACAAATTTTGATTGAATTTTTAAGCTTTGTCGAAAGCTTTGTGGGAGACATTTGAAAAAGGGCTCATTCAATTGGAAATTCAAATTGCTAGTGCCCTTTTTAATAGTCGAAAGTGATTTGAGGGCAACTAATCCCTCTCTCAAGCCCACTTTTCCCCCAAACACATTCAATCAAAAATTAATATAAGGTTTCTATAGACAGTGATGTTGTAGAAACTTCAAAAAGGGTTCATTCGATTGGAAATTAGAAAGGCTTGTGCCCATTTTAATAGTCGAAAGTGATTGGAGGATAACTAAAACCCCACTCTTGTGGCGTGGGATTTGACATGGAACACCCTTCCCGATTCGGCTCAAGAATGCCACTCGTTTGGCACCTGCAAAAGACTATTAAAAATATTTGTTTTCATGTAATTAGTTTTCTTTACTTTTGCCTGCTGCCAAAGGTTTTTTTTCATTTTTTTTCCTTTTTTTAGATGTTGTGATTGTTATGTAATTATTTTACTGATATATGGGAAATAAATCTATCTATCAATATATCTAACACCCACCCTTTCCCCAAACACATCCAATCAAAATTTTTAGACAGCCATTTTGTTCGACGTAGTTAAAAACTCTGGAAATTATGTTTTTGAGGATGACACTCTCCCCAAAGCCCTCAGGGCAAGGGCTGTAAGCTATGCCCTGAGGTGTATAAGGTTTTTTTTTTATAAAAAGCGTTGTCGTAACAACTTCAAAAAGGAATCATTTGACTGGAAATTGAAACACCCAGTGCCTTTTTTAATAGTCGAAAGTGATTGGATGGCAAGTAACCCCCGCTTTAACGCTAACAATTTCCCCAAACGCATCCAATCAAATTTTTGAGATAGCCATTTTGTTCAACGTAGTTGAAAGGTCCGGAAATTGTCTTTGAGGATGACAAACCCCTCAGAGCCCTCAGGTCAAGGGTGGTAAGTTATGCCCTGGGCCATATTAGTTTTTTTATAGAAAGGTTTGTCGTAGAAGCTTCAAAAAGGGCTCATTCAATTGGAAATTGAAAGGACTAGTGCCCTTTTTAATAGTCGGAAGTGATTAGAGGGCAACTAACCCCCCTCTCACGCCCACCATTTCCCCAAAACACATCCAATTAAAGTTTTGAAATAGCAATTTTTTTCAACTTAGTTGAAAGTTCTGGAAACTAAGTCTTTGAGGATGACCCCAGCCCTCAGGGCAAGGGTTGTAAGTTATGCCCTATGGCCATATAAGGTTTTTATTGAAAGCGTTGTCGTAGAAACTTCAAAAAGGCTCATTCGATTGGAGATTGAAAGGTCTAGTGCCTTTTTTAATGGTTGAATGTGATTGGAAAGCAACTAAAGCCCCTCTAACGCCCACCATTTCCCCAAACACATCCAATCCTGATAGGACGGCTTGAAATTTCTATAGTAAAGATTGATCTGGGTACAGTGTATTATTTTTTTTCTTTTTTTTTAGACCATGGCACTTAGTATCGAAGGTGTTTTCTTAGGAACTTCGAAAAGGGCTCATTCGATTTAAAATAGAAAGGACTAATACCCTTTTTAATAGTCGAAAGTCATTGGAGGGCAACTAGTCCACCTCCCACACCCACCCACCCAATTGCCCCGTATGTTTAAAAACTAAAATTTTCCTTAATATTAAATAAAAAAGCACTGTGTTAATTCTTATTCCCAATAAAGCATCTTATCAGCATCCCCCGAACGACTGTGGGTATTATGTTCAAACTTTCGGGGCTACTTTTGCTTTTAAAATTGAATCAAATCAAAATAGCGTAAGCGTATCTAAGCAATCAAAGAAAATAAACAGATTTGTTTTTGCGAATGGTATCAAGTTTTCTAGTTAAGGTCAACTAGAGCAAGTATGAAACTAAATTAAACCCTACTATTTGTGTCCAGATTTTTAAAAGGGTGAATGTTGTTAAACATTTCTGGAAATTTTTCTCCAGCATACAAACAGTAGGCCAAACTATAAAGTCTTAAAAAAACGAAAATATTTAAAGAATTATTTTCCTTTTCCCTGAAAAGACTATTTCAATATAAAACGAACAGAAATTAATGAAAAAAAATTTTTCCACGATATTAGTTTTTCAAAGAAAAGTAAAGAACTCCATTAAACCAAAAATGAGCAAAAATAAAATCAAATAATCTATCAAGCGCGAAATTACCAGAAATCAGCAACGATAAATAAATGAAACCCAAAACGAACAGAAATCAGAGGCAACGCAATAGCGTTGTCTACAGTAAAGGCCAAACAGCTCAAATGTTTTATTATTTTTTTCCCAGAGGCACTTCATATGGAAGGAGTCGTCGTATAAACTTCATAGCGGCCTCATTCGATCGGAAATTGAGATTTCTAGGACCCTTTTTAAGGGTCAAAAGTGATTGGAAGGCAACTAACGCCCCTTCTACACCCGCCATTTCCCCAAACACATCCAATCAAAATTTGAGATAACCATTTTTTTCTACGTAGTTGATTTCCAAATAGAAATACAATTTTTGACTAGGACACTCCCCCCCCAGCCCTCAGGGTACGGGTTGTAAGTTATACCCTGGGGACATATAAGGTTTTCATAGAAAGCTTTGTCGTAGAAACTTCAAAAATGGCTAATTCGATTAGAAATTGAAAAGGCTAGTGCCCTTTTTAATAGTTGAAATTGCTTGGAGGGCAACAAACCCCCTCCCACGCCTACCACTTCCCTAAATACAACCAATCAAAATTTTGTGATAGCCATTTTGTTCAATATGGTTAAAAATTCTTGAAATTAGGTCTTTTAGGATGAAACCCCCCCCCCATATCCCGCCGGGAAGGGTTGTAAGTTATGCCCGGGGGGCATATACGTTTTTTTTTATAGAAATCGTTGTGGTGTAATCTTCAAAAAGGTCTCATTCGATTGGAAATTTAAATTGCTAGTACCCTTTTTAATAGTCGAAAGTGATTGGAAGGCAACTAACACCCTTTCCACCCCACCATTTCCCCAAACACATCCAATCAAAATGTTAAGATAGCCATTTTGTTCAAAGTAGTTGAAAATTCCAGGAATTATATTTTTGAGCAGGACATTCCCCCACGTTCTTCAGAGCAAAGGTTATAAGTTATGCCCTGGGGGCATATATGGTGTTGATGGAAGGAATGCTCGTATAAACTTCAGAGAGGGCTCATTTGATTGTAAACTGTAAGCTCTAGTTCAATTTTTAAGAGGCAACTAGCCCCCCCCAGACATTCTTTTTTTACCCAAGCCCATCTCATAAAATTGTTAAAATAACAATTTCATTAAAAATAGTTCAAAGGTCAGATAAGAAAACCTCCTTTGTCGACGCAACTCCCCAGGGCCCGGAGGCAGGCGTTGTAAGTATTACTCTGGGGGCATATATGGTTCTTATGGAAAGTATGTTCGTAAAAACTTCGGAGAGGGCTCATTTGATTGGCAATTGAAAGTTCTAGTTCACTTTTAAAGAGTCAAAAGATTTTGGGAGGGCAAATAGTCCCCCTCCCCTCCTTGCTCGTTTTTCCTCAAACCCATCCGATAAGAAGTTAGAGATAGCCATTTTTTTATAAATAGTTCAAAGATCATGTAATGAAAACTTCGAGGTAGACAAAACCCCCTAGGGCCCGGAGGCAGGCGTTTTAACTAATGCTCTGGGGGCATATATAATTCTTACGGAAGGGATTCTCGTGTATACTTCGGAAAGGGTTCATTTGATTGGAAATTGAAAGTTCTCGTTCACTTTTTAAGAGTCAAAAGAGATCGGAGGGCAACTAGCCCCCCCTCTCTACGTTCTTTTTCTTCAAACCCCTCCAATAAGAACTTTGAGAAAGCCATTTTTTCAAAATGGTTCAAAGATGACGAAAACTCCGGGGTTGACACAATCCTTCAGGATCCAGGGTAAGCTTTGTAAGTTATGCCTAGAGGGCATATACAGCTGTTGTGGAAAAGATGCTCGTATAAACTTCAGAGAGGGCTCATTTGATTGGAAATTGAAAGTTCTAATTCAGTTTTTAAGAGTCAAAAGAGATCAAAAGGCAACTACTACCCCTCCCAACGCCCCTATTCCCCCAAATGCATCCGATAAAAATTCTGAGATAGCTACTTTGTTAAAACTAGTTCAAAGGTCAGATAAAAAAAAACTCTGGTGTCAACACAACCACCCAGGGCCCAGGGGCAGGCGACGCAAATTATTCCCTTGGGACATATACGGTTCTTATGGAAGGGATGCTGTTATAGACATGAGAGAGGGCTGATTTGAATGGAAATTGAAATTTCTAGTTCAATTTTTAAGAGTCAAAAGAGACCGAAGGGCCCCTAATCCCCGCCACGCCCTTTTTTCCCAAACCCATCCGATTAAATTTTGAGATAGCCTTTTTTATAAATAGCCCAAAGGTCAGGTAACAAAAACTCCGGTGTCGACACAGCCCCCCAGGGCCCTGGGGGCAGGCATTTTAACTCTGTCTTTGGGCTGTATATGGTTCTTATGAAAGGGATGCTCGTATAAACTTCAGAGAGGAATCATTTGAATGCAAATTAAAAGTTCTAGTTCATTTTTTCAGAGTAAAAAAGATCGGAGGGCAACTGGCCCCTCCCACCTTCCACGCCTTTGGGTTTATCGGATGGATAAACCCCTCCGAAAAAAATTTGAGGTGACCATTTTGTTAAAAACAGTTCAAATATCAGATATTAAATCTACGGGGTCAACACGACCCCCCAGGGTCCAGGGACAGGCGTTGCAAGTTATACTCTGGAGGTATATATGGTTCTTATAGAAGGGATGCTCGTATAAACTTCAGAAAGGGCTCATTTGATTGAAAATAGAAAGTTATAGTTCCCTTTTAAAGATTCAAAAGAGATCGAAGGGAACTTAGCCCCCATCGATGCCCTTTTTCTCCCCAAACCCATCCGATAAGATTTTTAGATACCCATTTTGTTAAAAGTAGTTCAAACATCAGGTAATAAAAACTCCGAGGTTGACGCAAACCCATTTTTCCACTTTGATATTGTTACTTTGTTACCAGTTTTAATACTTTGTGAACATTTGATTTTTTTTTTAAGTTTTATTTTGAAATAATTTTTTTTTTAAACTTGAAACTTCTTGCAATCAAAAACGACCAAAAATTAATTAAAAAAAACTTTCCGAAAAATAAGTTTTTCAAATAAAAGTAAAGGCCATTTTGAACTTCAGCTCCGCAGATACAAATACCTGTTAAAATTCAAACTCAAAACGACCAGAAATTACTATTAAAGAATAAATGAAGGTCAAGACGAACAGAAATTAAATAAACAATCATAGCAAAAACATACAACAAGTAATTATATAAAAGACTAAATAGAACTTAAAGCGAGTAATACTTAGATTGAGTTTGAAAATCAAGCTTAAAACGATAAAAAATATTTTGCAATTGAAGTATAAATGAAAGTTAAAACGAACAGAAATTAAAAAAACAATCAATGCAAACGAACGTATAATAGATATTAATGTAAATGAATAAATAAATATTAAAACGACTGAAACCTAAATTGAATATGCAAATCAAGCTTGAGACGTACAAAATCACTACAAACAAGAGTTTGGGTATCACCTCCTTCTCTCAATTTAAAAGTCTAAAACCTACTGCGTCATTGGCGCTTTACTGAAAACTATATGTGTCTTGAACAATCTTGGAAAGTATAAACAACATCAAATTGAATATTTAATGTATAATGAAATTAATTGTTGAAACATCCATCAGTTCAAGAATTTATTTCACTGTAATTTTATTTTTATTTTCAATGCTGTAAGACTGTAAGAACCGGAAAAAAATATTTGTAATATAATTCGTTTTCAGTTAAGCCCCAATGACGCAGTAGGCTTTTGGTTTTTATTTACAGTTAAGGAAGGGGTCAGCATCCAAACTCTTGTTTGTCGTGAAACTATATTTGTCTTAAACAGCTTTAGAAAGAAATAATATATTAAACTGACTATTTGATGAAAGCTGAAAAGCTCTTTGATGAAAGCTGAAAGCTATTAATTTCTGAAAGCTCATCAGTTAAAAATTTTACTATAATTTTAATGTTTATTTTCAATATTAAGTACAAAAAAAATATTTGTACCAAAACTGGTTTTCAGAAAAGCGCCAATGACGCAGTAGGTTTTAGACTTTTACAGTTGGAGAAGGAGGCGATACCCAAACTCTTGTTTGTAGTGTTTTTTTTTTCGTTTCAAGCTTGATTTGCATATTCAATTTAAGCTTCACTCGTTTTAAGATTTATTTATTCATTTACATTAATATCTATTGTATGTTAGTTTGCACTGATTGTTTATTTAGTTTCTGTTCGTTTTGAGTTTCATTTATACTTCAATAGCAAAATATATTTTTATCGTTTTAAGCTTGCTTTTCATATTCAATCTAAGCATTACTCGCTTTAAGGTCTATTTATTCATTTATATTATTACTTTTTGTATGTTTTTGCCATGATCGTTTATTTAATTCCTGTTCGTTTTGGGTTTCATTTATTCTTTAATAGTCATGTCTGGTCGTTTTGAGTTTGAGGTATTTGTATCTGCAGAGCTTAAGCTGAAAATGGCCTTTACTTTTCTTTGAAAAACTTATTTTTCGTTTTTTTTTAATTAATTACAAAAAATAGCCCAGTCAACTCAAAACCAGTAAAAATTAACATGAGTAGGGCTCAAAACCCCTATGCCTTCCAAAGGCCAGAACATAATTTGTACTTTACTGAAAAAAAAAACAAATGAATGTGCATGGTCAGTTCAATACACATATACTGATATTTAGGAATAAAAATGTTAATATTATTTGATTTATTAAAGTTATAAAAATTAAAAACATTTATTTCTAAGAGCCAGAATATAATTTGTACTTTACTGAAAAAAAAAGTTCAAATGAATTTATTGAAAAAAATGCATTGTCAGTTTAATATACATATGCTGATATTTATTCCTAAAATCTTAATTGATTTTTGATTTCTAGAAAAGTGAAAACGTTTAAAAGAATTTTTTTTCAGTACAGTACAAATTATATTCTGGCTTTTAGAAAGCTTGGGGTTTAGAACCTTACTCATATTAATTTCTGTTCGTTTTGAATGTGACTCTTGTTTATTTTAATTTTTGTTTGTCTTGGGTTTCATTTGTTTATTGATACTGATTTGTGGTATTTGTATTATTGGTAGATTATTTGATTCTATTTTTTTTTTTTTTTCATTTTGGTTTGATGGAGTTCTTTAATTTCTTTAAAAAATTATTTTCTTTAAAAAGTTTTTTTTTTAATTTCTGTTCGTTTTATATTGACATATTCTTTTTCAGGGAGAAAGGCTGAGCCTCTTCTAAAGTTAAACAGCTATCCATTCCATAAACACCTTAAAAAAACCCTAGGCATAGCTTACAACCCTTGCCCCTAATCTCTGGGGATTGTTTCAATCCCCAGTTGGGGATTGTTGCCCCTAATCTCTGGGGATTCTCCCTCCAAATACTTTCGACTATTAAAAGGGGCAATAGCCCTTTCAATTTTTCAATCGAATGAACCCTTTTTGAAATTTTTACAACAGCACTTTCTATAAGACATTGTATACCCCCAGGGTATAACTTACAACCTTAGCCCTGAGGGCTGTGGAGGGGTTGTCATCCTCAAAGACCTACTTTCCAGAACTTTCAACTACGTTCAACAAAATGGTGGGCATGAGAGAGGGTTTAGTTACCCTCCAATCACTTTCGACTATTAAAAAGAGCACTAGCCCCTTTAATTTCCAATTGAATGAGCCCCTTTTAAAGTTTCTACGACAACGTATCTATACAAAACTTATATGCCCCCAGGGCATAACTTATAAACTTTGCCCTGGGGGCTCTGGGGGGTTTGTCATCCTCAAATCCATAATTTCCAGATCTTTCAACTACGTCGAACAAAATGGCTATCTCAAAGCTTTGATTGGATGTTTTTGGGGAAATGGTGGACGTGAGAGGGGAATAGTTGCCCTTCAATCATTTTCAATGAATTGATTCTTTCTATAAACTTTATATGCCCCCAGGGCATAACTTGCAGCCCTTGCCCTGAGGGCTGTGGTGTGGGGTCATTTTCAAAGAAGTAATTTCCAGAGCTTTTAACTGCGTTGAACAAAATGGCTATATCAAGATTCTGATTGTATGTGTTTGGGGAAATGGTGAGCGTGAGAGGGGGTTAGTAGCCCTCCAATCATTTTCAACTATTAAAGAGGGCACTAGACATTTCGATTTCCGATTGAATGAGCACTTTTTGAAGTATCTACAACAACGCTTTCTATAAAAACCTTATATCTCCCCAGGGCATAACTTACAACTCTTGCCCTGAGGGCTCTGGGGGGGGGGTTTGTTGTCATCCTCAAAGACCTAACTTGTAAAACTATCAACAACATTGAACAGAATAGCTATCTAAAAATTTTGATTGGAAGTGTTTGGGAAAAAGGTGGACGTGAGAGGGGGGTAGGTTGCCCTCCAGTCACTTTTGACAATTCAAAAGGGCACTAGCCCTTTGAATTCCCAATCGAATGAGCTCTTTTTCAAGTTTCTACGACAAAGCTTTCAATAAAAACCTTATATCTCCCCAGGACATAACATATACCCTTGCCCTCAAGACTCTGGGGCGAATGTCCTGCTCAAACCCATAATTTCCAGAACTTACAACTGCGTTGAACAAAATGGCTATCTCAAAGTTTTGGTCGGATGTTTTTGGGGATATGGTGGGCTTGGAAGGGGTGTTAGTTGCCTTCCAATAATTTCCGACAATTAAAAAAGGCACTAGCCATCTCAATTTCCAATCGAATGAGCCCTTTTTGAAGTTTCTACGACAACGCTTTCTATAAAAACCTTATATGCCCCCAGGGCATAACATATACCCTTGCCCTCAAGACTCTGGGGGGAGTGTTCTACTCAAACCCATAATTTCCGGAACTTTCAACTGCGTTGAACAAAATGGCTATCTCAAAATTTTGATCGGATGTTTTTGGAGATATGGTGGGCTTGGAAGGGGTGTTAGTTGCCTTCCAATAATTTTCGAAAATTAAAAAAGGCACTAGCCATCTCAATTTCCAATCGAATGAGCCCTTTTTGAAGTTTCTACGACATCACTTTCTATAAAAACCTTATATGCCCTAAGGGCATAACTTACAACCCTCGCCCTGAGGGTTATGGGGGGATTGTCAACCTCAAAGACCTAATTTCCAGAACTTTCAACTAAGTTGAAACAAATGGCTATCTCAAAATTTTTATTGGATGTGTTTGGGGAAAAGGTGGGCGTGACAGGGGGGTTAGTTGCCCTCCAATCCCTTTCGACAACTAAAAGCGCACTAGCCCTTCAAATTTTCAATCGAATGAGCTGTTTTTCAAGTTTCTACGACAAAGCTTTCAATAAAAACCTTATATGCCCCAAGGGCATAACATATACCCTTGCCCTCAAGACTCTGGGGGGAGTGTCCTGCTCAAACCCATAATTTCCACAACTTTCAACTGCGTTGAACAAAATGACTATCTCAAAATTTTGATCGGATGTTTTTGGGGATATGGTGGGCTTGGAAGGGGTGTTAGTTGCCTTCCGATAATTTTCGACAATTAAAAAAGGCACTAGCCATCTCAATTTCTAATCGAATAAGCCCATTTGAAGTTTCTACAACAACGCTTTCTATAAAAACCTTATATGCCCCCAGGGGATAACTTATAACCCTTGCCCAGAAGGCTGTGGGGGGTTGTCATCCACAAAGACCTAACTTCCAGAACTTTCAACAACGTTGAAAGAAATGGCTATCTCAAAATTTTGATTGGATGTGTTTGGGGAAAAGGTGGGCGTGAGAGGGGGGTTAGTTGCCCTCCAATCCCTTTCGACAATTAAAAGTGCACTAGCCCTTCGAATTTTCAATCGAATGAGCCGTTTTTCAAGTTTCTACGACAAAGCTTTCAATAAAAACCTAATATGCCCCCAGGGCATAACTTACAGCCTTAGCCCTGAGGTCTCTGGGGGGTTTGTCATCCTCAAATATATAATTTTCAGAAATTTAAACTACGTTAGACAAAATGGCTATCTTTAAACTCTGATTGAATGTGTTTTGGGAAATGGTGGGCGTGTGAGGGGGGTTAGTTGCTCTTCATTCACATTCGACTATTAAAAAGGGCACTAGCCCTTTCAATTTCCATTCAAATGAGCGCTTTTTGAAGTTTCTACGACAAAACTTTCTATAAAATCTTATATACCCCCAGGACAAAACTTACAACCCTTACCCTGAGGGTTGTGGGGGAGGGGAAGTCATCCCCAAAGACATAATTTCCAGAATTTTCAACTAGGTTGAAAAAAATGGCTCAAAATTTTGATTGTATGTGTTAGGAGAAATGGTGGGCGTGAGAGGGGGTTATTTGCCCTCCAATCATTTTCAACAATTAAAAAGGGCACTAGCCATTTCAATTTCCAATCGAATGAGCTCTTTTTGAGGTTTCTACGACAACACTTTCTATTAGAGCCTAATATTCTCCCAGGTTATAACTTACAACCCTTGCCCTGAGAGCTGTGGGGGGGGGGTTGTCATCCTTAAAGACCTAATCTCCAAAACTTTCAACTACGTTGAACAAAATTGCTATCTAAAAATTTTGATTGGATGTGTTTGGGGAAAAGGTGGGCGTGAGAGGGGGATTAGTAGTCCTCGACTCCCTTTCGACAATTAAAAGGGCACAAGCCCTTTGATTTTCCAATCGAATGAGCCCTTTTTCAAGTTTCTACGACAAAGCTTTCAATAAAAACCTTATATGCCCCAAGGGCATAACTTAGACCCTTGCCCTGAAGACTGAGGGGGGAGTGTCCTGCTCAAAGATATAATTTCCAGAACTTTCAACTGTGTTAAACAAAATGGCTATCTCAAAGTTTTGATTGGATGTGTTTGAGGAAATGGTGGGCGTGGAAGGGGTGTCAGTTGCCTTCCAATCACTTTCGACTATTAAAAAGGGCACTAGCCATTTCAATTTCGAATTGAATGAGCCCTTTTTGAAGTTTCTACGACAACACTTTCTATAAAAAACCATATATGCCCCCAAGGCATAATATGCAACCCTTGCCCTGAGGGCTGTGGGGGGCGTGTCCTCCTCACAAACATAATTTCCATCTCGAAATGAACTACGCTGAACAAAATGGATATCTCAAAATTTTGATTGGATGTGTCTGAGGAAACGGTGGGGCGTGGAAGGGGTGTTAATTGCCTTCCAATCACTTTCGACTATTAAAAAGGGCACTAGCCATTCCAATTTCCAATCGAATGAGCCCTTTTCGAAGTTTCTACGACAACTCCTTCGATACGAGGTGCCCTGGTTTGAAGAAAAAAAATAAATAAAAAAATTAATACGTTGTGCCAACATTGTTCTTTACTTAGGCAGCGCAAAGTTTTTGTACGCAGTTTTTTTGTATAAAATGATTCTATTGGAAAAAAAAATTATTTTTTAATTATAAAAGGCACTAGAACTTTTAATTTACGTTCGAATTAGCCTTCTAGCGACATTCTAGGACCAAGGGATCTCAATTTAAACAACATAACTCTTATTTACCCAAAATGTAGCGTATTACCGATTCAGAGCCCTTGTGAAAAAACGAGCTAGGTTTTATTTATTGTGAATCTCCCAATTTTAGCTGTTACAATTCGTATTTAGTTCAAAGCATATGCACAAAGATTAAGGCTGGGGTTGGATGTAGTTGGCGATTCTTCAAGATTCATCTAAAGAGGATTCTTCAAGACTCATTCTCGAATTTTCGCGGGAAAATTCGAGAAATTTCACGTGTAAAACCCACTTTTTGAATGTTTCACATCCTCTTTCAGAGAACCAACTTGTACCTCCCCTAAATATCGGTTGCATACACCTATAAATTACAACTTATTATTTAGTAATTTACTCCTTCAAAATACATAGGATTATTGTTACAAAAAGGTCCGGCCTTAGGGTTTATCCATACCCCTAAATATATGTATATGAACGAATATTTCAAACTAACAAGAAGTGAACGCGGATCTAATTTCGTCAATTTTTGGGAATATGTACAAGAATAATATTGCTGCAGTTATGGTAAAAAGTTAGGCTAGTAGTGGATTTGGCACGAAATCGGGAGTTAAGCAGGATTGAGTCCTATCCCCACTGAATTCATATGACACCGACTGGGCAAGAATGGGTTAAACACTATACTAGGTAGTTTTCACAGCCCCCCCCTCCCCCGATTCAAAGCACGAATCCTCTTCACTGTTTGATGCAACTTTGGCAGATTGCAAGTCGGGTTCCACCTTCACGGTTAGTCTTCAAGAAATTAAACAATGCGTTCTCAAAACTAAAAGATCGAATTTTCATTTGGGATCGATCAGTTATGTGGTATGTACCACGGACATGGAAGTAAAAATCTGTCACACCAAGTACAAATCAGCCCCAAATGGGTTTAGTGCTGGTGTTATAATCCCATTGGTTAAAAAAGGAAAAGATGAATACAAATTGAGGTCATACCGACCGATCACGATAACGTGCAAGTTGCTACAGCTGACAGTTTTTGACGAAACCGAAATTTGTTTGGCACCGGAAAATTCGCTTGACTTTAAAGAAAGCTACAACCGTGAACATGCACACAGTTAAAGCTAATATTTTAGTTGATCTTGCAGAGAAAGATAATATTGCAATTATGGCCGTTCACGATGGATCAAATGCGTTTGAATTAGGAATACATAACTTTTAATGTGGACTGTGGTCTAAGGATAAGGAATTACCAGGGACTGTGGTCTAAATCGCTCAACTGTTTGTGTTCATAGGCATATGTGCGATCATCCGTATGTTCCCTGATTATAATTTCATTGATTTGATTGTGGTAGTTATTGGTTACTTTACGTTCTTTTTTTGTGACACGAACTTATATTCGGCGATTTAACGCTCGTGAAAAGTTTAAAAATAAAGCCTTATTCTATTCTATTTAACTATTAAGGCGCCAACGAGGGATGCCTTTATAATTTCGAAGACTATAATATGTGTTTGGAAAGATATTAGGCCTGGCGGTGTCTTTACCTCTTCTATGCAACAACAATGTGTTGGAGGCTGAGACGAGAGGTACAGACGACATTTATTTGCCAAGGAGCTGACCAGTCGAGTCTTAGCTACCTTCTGTTTAAGAGATTTTTTATATTTTATGTGTACAGTATAGGAAGAGTGGATTGAAATTTAACACTGATAAGTGAGGGTGTTGCAATTGGTAAAATCACGTAGTCGTCCCTCCCAGAATAACATTCGTCGAGATAGTCATCCGCTACCACTATCGTCAAGTATCAAATTTCTGATTTCTGATTACATAGATTGATATCAGACATACTCGACAGCTTTTGATGGAATTTGCAGGTTCAAAGCTTTGTAAGACATTTATGTACTTATTATGTGTAAAGCTCAATATAAAAGGAGCATAATATCTAGAATCTAGAATGTATAAGTTGCACCCCATTTGATTTTAAGCTTTTTTGGAATGTTTTTACTATTCCTGAGTATATGATGCAGCGATCATGTTATTGTTACATGATCGCTATGTTGCATTTTTTTTTTTTTTTTTTTTTTTTTTTTTTTTTTTAATGCCAAGTTCTTACATACAATGCCTCTCTGGGATAGAAACGAACGCCTGGTTTCTCTGTATGGGGTTATAGATCCGATCGAAGCCATCGCGGGACGGAGATTGGGGCATGAGAAGTCTTTTGATTCGACGAATAGCTTTTTTAGTACCTTTTTTGTAATTTTTACCACAAAATTTTTTTTTCAGGTGTGATTAGAAAGTGTTTTGTTTATGTTTACACTACATATGTACTTCGGACAATAAATTTTTTGATTTGATTATTTTCATAAATTAAATTAAAAAACAAATTCAAATTTAAGTAAGAAACAACATTAAAACTTAAAATGAATATGAACTATTCCGTATGTAGGGGAAATGCCCCTTCCTCAACCCTCGCTCTTTACACTAAAGTTTAAAAGTTAAAAAAAATCTCATTTGCTTTTGATGGGTAGAATAAATACTACTATCGATAACAATAACTCACCGCTGCACGAAGCTGGCTGAGGCCAACACAGCAACGCACGCTCCTCCTACATCCCAATCTATTCAAACACTCCCTCTTTACACCCTCCCTGAAAGTTTCCATTTCCCATGAATCTTTCCTTACGACATCCTCCCATCTAACCGAGGACGATCAGCTTTCCATTTAGACCCGTACGGTTGGTCGAAAAGAACAATATTTGGCAATCTGTCATCCTTCATGCGCAGAACGTGCCCTAGCCATCTCAACCTTTCTCTCATTATAGCTCTAGAAAACGGGATTGAACCACACTTTTCGTACAGCCGACTGTTTGAAATACGGTCAGTCAGTCGGGTACCCAAAAACAATCCGTAGGCAATTTCTCTGGAAAACGTCTAGCAAATCTACCTCCGTTTTTTGGAGCGCCCATGCTTCCGAACCATATTTGACCACTGTCATCACTGGATGGGTAGGAATAATTTAATGAATTTTACAGATTTGGAATGAGCATAAAAAGGCAACTCGTTTGATGCGTTTCCTTGTTGTTCATGCCAGGGGAGTGTAAGTTTCATGCATAGGGTTTTCGGCCATGGCAATTCAAATAGTGTATTTTTCATTTTTGATACGATTTGGTTTCAAAATAATTAATTTTGGGCTCTTATTGGCAGAGATTCGTCCTTTGCTAGATTGCAGCTACCGCTATAACTACGATCAATTGTTATCAAAATTCCCTTTTTTAGAGTTTCGATTACTATTGGGCCGAGTCGCTCCTTGCTTAAAGTTCGTTACCACGAATTGTTTGAAATTTCTCCTCAGGAACACGACAAAGGCATTGTATTGGAGAGGGCATTGCATCAAATGGAAAAGCTATACTCTCATGTACTCAGATTATGCAGATGATTGGAGTGTCCTAGATAGTAGTATTAGGCATATGAGTGTCGGAGGTTTTCAGAGTTCAGGGTGCAAGGAAAGGCTTGGAAATTAAGGATGCGAAGACAAATGAATTGAACTGAAGAAAATTGGAATCCATGGGAGGGGGCAAAGAGTTTGGTTTTGAAGAGATTGAGCTGGTAGAGAAACATGCGCAGCTGTGTTGGTAGCTGTGGTGACTTTGCGCCGCAATGAGTCCTTAGTAATTAGTAGTAATTCTTGGGAGATTAAATCAACATTTTCTGAGCTCCTTTTAAAATGTTGCCTTTCTCATGTCGAAGAAAATTTTGACAGCAGATTGAGGTGTGGTTATTTAAGCAAGAATTTCTTAAGTTCTAAACCTTTGAAATCTCATAAACTCTAATGAAACTTCTCAATTTCAAGAACCCTGAATATTGTTCCAACTTTGTTTCTGTCTTAGAGAAGCTTTTGGAAACACTAAAAACGAACCGACACAACTCTCTGAAGCACAAGCCTTCCCCGTTGGTGAATTTATTCAAGCGAACTTATATATGCATCCGCCTGAAAATAAACTAGGAAATATTTCTCTCTGTAGCTCCCCACTGGGACGAGTGGGAAGGTGTTTTGCTTTAAATTAGTTCTGTTCCAGTACTTAAACAGGCTTTTCGATGAACGAAGGGAAGTCTGAATTTCCTAGCACAAACGTAAGTCTACTTGAATAAAGGAGAATATATATATATATATATATATATATATATATATATATATATATATATATATATATATATATATATATATATATATATATATATATATATATATATATATATATATATATATATATATATATATATATATATATATATATATATATATATATACAGATATATTTACATAAAAACCTAATTTTCGTAGTACTTTTAGAAGAAGGTACACCTATCAAAAACCATTAAAAAACTTAATAATTACAATTTAAGAGGGTGAAAAGCAATACCAACTTTCAAGGGAGGTGGATCAGATCTCTATGATAAGTGCCACTAATGCAACTCATTATTTCAGGCAGCCAAATTCAAACAAATGTAAACAGAGGGAGCGACATGACCAGAATATTGCAATAAAAATGTTGTGAATTAAACACATTTTAATATTATAAATATTACAAATTACATTATGACACATTATTAAATTTTGATAAAAGAAGGGAACCAAAAAAGCTACTACTATCCTAGAGCAAACACGGAAGAATAAACACAGGGAAAATCAAAATCAAGACTTTAACGATTTTCAAGTTGTTTCGTATACTGCTCAAATAACTTAACAGTTTTTTGGATTAATTTTTAGAATTTAACCCCCCCCCACCAACTCCCTCTCCCCGAAGTAGATTCATGCGCAAATGTTCAGAAGCAGATTTACATTTTCAGGTCGATAAAGAAACTAACAAAAAACACTCACACCAAAGTCTTTATTAGTTGTTATCCCATACCCTTCAGTAAAAACTGTAAGTCAATCTTATGTTAACATAACATTGTTTTTGTATCCAATTTGCTTGTTGACTTGGTCAAATTCATATCTACTAATTTAACATTTTTAGCTTCCTGTTTCGACTCATAGATAATTGAAGACCGAGATATCGAAGATACACCCTTTTGATAACCTTGGATGCATAGAGCGTATTTTCATTTAGTTCGGTTTCAGACTCATTATACCCCGACAATTTTAACTAAATACCCTTAGCCGTTCCAGAGATATCACAGATGTGCCTTTTGGACAAAAATGGATGTAGATACTGCCTTTTAGTTTAGACTGACATACCCAAAAACATATCCTGTAGGTCCAATGCAATACCCTGAGCTTTTCCTGAGATATTGTGCACACATCCTTTTGACAACCTGAACACACATAGTTTATTTTGATTTAGTTTTGCTTCACCTTCACTTCCCTAAAAGTTTCAACTTAAAACCCTATTTCATTCCTGAGATATCGCATCTATGCCATTTTGACAACCAGGATGCATTTAAACTCTTTTGATTTACTTCAACAGTACTAGTAGTAGTAGTAGCAGCAGTAGCAGTAGTATTAGTAACAGCACTAGAAGCAGTCAAAAGTAAACACAGCTGCAGTTACAAGTAGTCAAAGTTGCATGTAGACACGGTCACAGCTCCATTTTGTTGCAGTAACAGTCACAAATACTCGCATTTGCAATTAGTCACTCTCACTGTGTCAAGGTTTTGTAGTCACGGTTGCACGTGGCAGTAGTCGAAGTTGTAAGTAGCTGCAGACGCAAGCGGTTTTTTCAGTCAAAGTCACATGTAGTCGCCTGTTGCAACTGCCACAGTTGCACGTGGCAGTAGTCGCAGTTGTAAGTAGCTGCAGACGCAAGCGGTTTTTACAGTCAAAGTCCCATGTAGTCGACTGTTGCAACTTCCACAGTTGCACATGGCAGTAGTCGCAGTTGTAAGTAGCTGCAGACGCAAGCAGTTTTTGCAGTCCAGTCACATACAGCCTACTGTTGCAACTGCAACAGTAGCACGTGGGAGTAGTCGCAGTTGTAAGTAGCTGCAGACGCAAGCGATTTTTGCAGTCGAAGTCACATGCAGTCGATTGTTGCAACTGCCACAGTTGCACGTGGCAGTAGTCGCAGTTGTACGTAGCTACAGACGCAAGCGGTTTTTGTAGTCAAAGTCACATGCAGTCGATATCACAGTTTTAAGTAGTCACAAGCAGTCACAGTCGCAGTTGCAAGTTTTCGTTGTCACAAGTAGTCACAAATTCAATCAATCAATTTATTGAAAAGGAACAGAGAAAAATTACAGAACTTTAGACCCCCACAAAGGGTCTTCGGCCTGTGAGAGTGGGAGACTAAAATTCACAGACTTTTACACAGTCACAGTGGGATACAGTGACAAACAGTCACAGTCTTAAACATTCACAGTAGCAGCGGTAATAGTTGTAGCATGAGTAGTAGTTATAGTAGTAGTATTTGTACTAGCCCTGAAAGGTTCAATCTAATACCCTCAGCCGTTCCTGAGATATTGTTGATATGTCATTTTGATAACCTGTATGCATAAATATTGAGCTATGATTTTGTTAGACATATCCTCTGAAAATTTCATATTAATATCCTAATATCCACTAGTTCTTACAAGGATATTGCCATTTTTGACATTCGAAATACGCAACTAACCACATGATTTAGTTTTACACCCTCTCAACTTCCCCTGAAAAATAAAACTTCATACCTTATTCTGTTCCGAAGAAATTGTATCTATGCCATTTTGACATCCTGAATGTACTTAAACCCTTTTCATTTAGTTCAATAGTAGTAGCAGCAGTAGTAATAGTGCCTTTCGATTTATAGTAATAGTGCCTTTCAATTTAGTTTCATAGGAACATAAACTTTCCCTGGAAGTTTCTACTTTATACCCTATTCTAGTCCTATGATATCCTGCCTATGGCGTTTTGACAACCTGGATAAACTTAGACTATTTTGATTTCAATGGAAGCAAAAGTGGTAGCATTATTAGTAGGTCTGAAAGTTTTGGTTTAATACCCTAAGGTGTCTCAAGGATATTGCTGATACACCTATTTAATAATATGCATGTGCATACTCCGTTTTGTTTTAGTTCAGTCCCCCTCAGAGTGCCCTGAAAGCTTCATCTTAATGCTTTAAGCTGTTCCTTAAAAACTGTTGATACGCTCTTTTGACAGCCTGCTTGTGCATAGGGTGTTTCAAATTATTGATGGCAAAACCACCCTCAATAATCCCAGAATAATTCATTTCAATACCCTTAGCCTCAGCAATAATAATAGTGTTAGTAGTAGTTGAAGGGGCATTGAGAGCGGTAGTAGTGACAGTAATAGTTATATTAGTAGTAGTTGCAGTAGCAGTATTCACATAGTACTTTTTACATTAGTTCAATGTCCTCTCGACACGTCCTGATAGTTTCAACTAAATACTTTTGATAGCCTGCATGCCCTCATTATGTTTTGACAGCTTGCATACACATAACATGTGTAGATTTAATTCAACATCCCCCTAAGAATTTCCTGAAACTTTCTCCTTACTAGATATATAGAAATATAGTTACTAGACCATTCAGCTATGCTGAACAAAATGGCTTTCTTAAAATTTTTAAGACACATTGGAAGTACCTGGAAAATTATGAGCTAAAGAGGAGGGCTGATTACCCTCCAATCACTTTTGATTCTTAAGAGGGCACTAGAACTTTTAATTTTCAGTCAAATTAGCTCCTCTAAAATATCAATGATATTACTGGATATGATAGAGCATCGCTGCCTGTGTCATTATATACCCAATAGTGCTTATATGCCCTTTTAATACCTGCATGCATATATGTTTTTCGTTTAATTGAAACTCCCCCAAACATTTCCTAAAAGTTTCACCTTAATGGCATTAGTGTCGTTATTTACAGTAACCGTAGAAGCAGCATTAAATGAATACACACAGTGTCTTCTGGCCAGCTCAAAATCCACAACCTATGAAGGTCTGAAGGTGAAATTTTCAGATAATATTTCTGTTGTACGGATGACAACCTGCCATCAGTATGCAGGTTGTCAAAAGGGCATATCAGCAATATCATAGGAGCAGATTCGTTTGTGAAATTAAAACTTACTGTGCTTGTTGTGGGAGATGCTGAACTAACTGTTGGAACCCTTGGTCCCAGTTTTGTCAGATAAATGTCCCTCCCACATTCATTTCTTTGGGCCCCTTAATTATTTTCCTTCTTTAAGTAATAAATATTAATTTTTCTATTATTTTTTGACGTCATTTTGGGTCCTTTTAACTGCGTACGTGCTTAATAGACCACGAGGGAAAAATTGCGCAGTAAGGGAGGTCGGCCAGTAGATTGGTAAGTCCAAGGATTGGCTGGAAAGATTCATTACCACCCTCGTAACCACTGCCACGTGCTGCGGCTAGGGGGCTGGGAGGAAGCGTCCATTTTTTAGTCAGTTCTTTATATACAGCGTGATTGTTAATACAGTAAGACTTTTCTATGTATTGTTTTAACTTTTCAGCTTAGGTCGAAACTAAAGGGTAAATTAGAAAATCTTATAGGTAAACTTTGGCTTTAAAGGTGGCCATAGACCATCCGATCACGTTAGTATATAGAATCGTCGGAGTAACCGCGGAAATCCCATTTGGGGCCAGCGAGGGATCTCCCCCTCCAGTAAGTGGCATAGCAACTCTGCGCCATTTTTGCCTTTAAAAGTAGTGACCCCGCACAATAATCCTCCAATAAGTGGTGGCAGCAAAAACAGGAATTATTAACAGCGTTGATAATAAAAGAATTCCACGTTTTCGAAGAGACGATTAATTTGGCCTACAAAAATAGCCTATTGTGGTGACATATAAAAAGACGAAATTACGCATTTAATGCAAAAACATTCTCAGACCACACTGGCTATACATGACAAATGAAACTCAAAGAGGAGAGAAAGTAACAAAATGAAAAATAAAATCAAAAAGGGAGAAAAACGAGGATTTTGTTAGCCAGTGGCGAATCATGAAGAAGACAAAATATAAGCAAATATTTCAACAAGGACCTCCGCCAAGTCGTCCCCAGTGTTAAACAAAAAAGACAAAGAAAAAAAAAACGAAAATCTAACCTTTTGAAGTTTACCTACAAAGAGTAAACTTTGTAGGGTAAACTTCGAAAGGTTAGATTTTTGTGTTTTTTTCTTTTTTGTTTAGCACTGAGGACGACTTGGCGGAGGTCCTTGTCGAAATATTTGCTTATATTTTGTCATCTTCATGATTCGCCACTGGCTGACAAAATCCTCGTTTTTTCACCCTTTTTGATTTTATTTTTCATTTTGTTACTTTCTCTCCTCTCTGAGTTTTGTTTGTTACGCATTTAATTAATAAAATTATGAAAGTCTATAATGGGCTGTGGGCCTTATTAGACAAAAATAAAAAAGAACAGCGTGAAATTAATGAGTTGAGTCTACAGTGGGGGAATCTCCGTATTTAAAAGTAATACAGGGTTTAAGGACAGATAAGAAAACGTTGAAAGTTGGGCTATTATTTAAGTGAATTGGCGGACTTAGAGATAATCTTCAGTGACGAAAGTTATAAGAGTATTGAGGACGGCAAATTAGGAGAATTTGTCAGTTTATGCGCATATTGGACAAGAAAGGTGGGAAGCACTTGTCCCATTGAGTAATCTGCCCAGGAGGAGATTATATTTGGAATATGAGTATCCAGGAAAGATACGTGATTTGTTTTGTAGGGTAGTTCCCCTGTTTGAGTTTAGTCCAGCTAATTCACTAGTGGAATATTCGCGCGGTTTTTCTGATTATTTTCTCGTCCAACCCCTGTTAATTGGTTTTTCAGAGATATAATTCACTCGCTTAAAACTGCTTGTTGTGAAAAAAGTCGTTAATCACTAATGAAGTCTAGACATTCCGGTTATTTGAAAAATTGTTGAATCTCATTACACGGAGCTGATAATTCACAATAGTAATTGCGTACCATAATTTTTGCGTGACAGTTTTTGAACTTACCAAGATTGACTAATTGAATAAGAGATAAAATAATCAGAGAGAAGTATACGCGATAAAATGAGAGGGTACGAAATAAACAAAGAAGACATAATAGATGCAAAAACAAGACGAACTCATCCCTCAGAGGCTGTGCTAAATGAAGGGGAGTTGCCGGATAGAGATAGGACAGATATAGAACAAATGAATTCAGAAAAGGAATTGAAAATAAATACTGACAAACGAAATTTTGAAATTATGTCGGACAGAGATGAGAGTAAAAGGGCGAGTGAAGCCCATAGAAAAAAAGAGAGAGAGATAGAAAAGAAAGGGAGAAAGATAAGAGACAACAAATATTAAATTTCATGAAGGAAATGAGAATAGCCAGAGAACGAGAAGACGAAAGAGATAGACAAGAAAGAGAGAAAGAAAAATAGCTAGAGAGAAAGAAGAAAGCGATCACCAAGAGTTTAAAAGACCCATGATAGGTCTAATAGAAGCCCACTGGGGAATTCCAGAAAGGGAGATTTTATCACAACTAACTTCTAGGCTGTCAGATAGCCATAATAATTTGTCTAAGAATCAATTGAGAGAAAACGAAAATTACTAAACATTAAACACTTTTACGAGAAAATATAATACTTCGCTAACTATGGGGGGAGATGAACCGGCCCATAAAACAAATGGGAAGGCTTTGCCACCCTGTTGGAAAAACGAAATACTTGATACGCGGGTTCAAAATGTCGATGATCCACAAAGGGGTGCGGAAATAAATAGAAAATATAATATTGAAAATAAGACGTGCGAAATTGATTTTTCAGGAAAATTTGCAAATAATAGAAAACATGAGAACACTTTTAATGAATATGAGACGCGAACAAGTACAGACCAAAATGAAACACCGATTGTACCAGAGAGAAAGGAGACAAAATTTATTGTACGCGCTTTTCCTCGGAAAGTTCGAGAGATTTTAGTAGAATATGAAAAACCAAATGTCAGAGTTCAATTCCCATTTGAAGATGAAATAATTGTTTCTGCGGTAAGAATAAAGAAGACTAAAAGAGAGAAACAAGAAATTAAACGGAGATACGATGAAGAAATACAGTCAAGGATGGACACTGAAGTCCAATTCAGATTTCATGGGGATTTATTTAATGCTACTACAAAACAAAAGAAAACTAAGAGAGAGAAAAGAGATATTAAACGGAGCTACAATGAAGCAATGCAGTCAAAGATAGTGGACACTGGAGTAAAAATTAGATATAACGGTGATTTATTATTTTGCGCGAATAATAGAATTTAGAAAAGTAGAAACGAAAAGAGAAATACAAAGAACAGACAAAATTTGGAGATTCAGCCTGCAGTGGCGAAAAACAATAGAATGTTGGATGGGCTGTGCCTTGAAAACATAGACAATAAGGGGGAAAAATTAATTGGAATAAAGAGATATATAAATAAGAGGGGGGAAAATAAAATGTTGGATGGGCTGTGCCTTGAAAACATAGACAATAAGGGGGAAAAAGAGGTCAAAGACCCATGGGGAATAAAAGAAGATGGTTACAAAAGAGAGATTAATGACCTACAACGGGTTGGGGGAAAGTTGGGAGATATTAAATGTCGAGTCGGATTGGAAAAATTTGGAAAGGAATCTAAGATTAGTATTATCAATTCAAAAGATATGTCGATCCTTTATGAGGAGGAGGAATCCCTTGGGGAAGATCCCCTGCGGAAAATCGCGAAAGAAAGCCATTTTCCTCGATGCGCAACTGGTGGACAAGTTGTGATCGCTTTATCGAGATTTTGCCTTTCTTATCTGAAGTCCTTGGGGGATACTCTCTCCCAGTCACTTCATACTTCCCCCAAACCTTTGTCCAGTAACCCTATTCATAGCTGGTATTTTTCATGGGAACCGAAAATTAATTCCGGCAAATTGTATTCAGTGGGAGATGTACCCAAATTTCATTTTCAATTAGCATCAACGCATATTCTGCATTTGATTATCCCAGGGGAGGGAACCCAGAAAAAAGGCGATTCATGGTTCGCTCAAAATTCTACTTCATTCCCAGTACCCTTATCGTTGTCACAGGCCTTTGCATTTTCGGCCTTAGATTATTTGAAATTATGCCAAGGGGCAATTTACTTTTTGATTAAGATATGGGATTGTTTCCACAGATGGAAATTAAGAGGCTAGTGCACCCAATTTTTCACGATGTCTGGCATCATCATATGTGCCAGAAACTGATTCTCTGCTCCTCTCAAATGTAAATTCGGGAGAGCAAAAAAATTTTTGTTTTTAATTTGTGCTGCGCACAATCAATTTCTACGAGTCCCGAGGACGACATCCTGCAATTATTTCCAACAGAGGAGGAAGAAAAGCTGCTGAAAGATGAGGAAAACTTCATAGTACCCTATACTACTCGGCAGGGTAGAAACCCTCGCACGGCAGGAACTCTCAGGAAGAAATGAAACTGGAAGACCTGGAAGACTAGATGAAGATAAAAAGGAAGTTTAGTGTTTATTTTAATTTAATTTATTTTAATTTGAATGTGTTTGAATTTCCAGCCAATTCAACGGGGATGTGGGCAATTTATCTTAGGAGGGAGGGGTTGAAACCCTTGGTCCCAGTGTTGTCAGATAAATGTCCCTCCCAGATTCATTTCTTTCGACCCCTTATTTATTTTCCTTCTTTAAGTAATAAATATTAATTTTCCTATTATTTTTTGACGCCATTTTGGGTCCTTTTAACTGCGTACGTGCTTAATAGACCACGAGGGAAAAATTGCGCAGTTAGGGAGGTCAGCCAGTAGATTGGTAAGTCCAAGGATTGGCTGTAAAGATTCATTACCACCCTCGTAACCCCCGCCGCGTGCTGCGGCTAGCGGGCTGTGAGGAAGTGTCCATTTTTTAGTCAGTTCTTTATATACAGCGTGATTGTTAATACAGTAAGACTTTTCTATGTATTCTTTTAACTTTTCAGCTTAGGTCGAAACTAAAGGGTTAACTAGAAAATCTTATCGGTAAACTTTGGCTTTAAAGGTGGCCATAGACCATCCGATCACGTTAGTATACAGAACCGTTGGAATAACCGCGGAAATCCCACTAATTTGGGGCCAGCGAGGGATCTCACCCACCAGTAAGTGGCATAGCAACTCTTTGCGCCATTTTTGCCTTTAAAAGTGGTGACCCCGCACAATAATCCTCCAATACTAACCAAAAGACAATATTTGCATCATAATACTAATGCTTCTACTCCTAGAACTACTGCTACTGCTACTAAAGCTAAGACTACTACTATTAACTGTATTCCTACTGCTACAACTATATTTAATGGTGCTACTACTACAAATAATAAACCTAATTTATTAAGGCAAAAATTTTGGGCAATATTGAAACTGTATTGAAATTAATCGAAACACACTATGCCCATATAGGTTGTCAAGAGGAAATATCAGCAATGCTTCAGGACCGGTTGATGGTATTGAGTTAAAAATACCATCGTGTGTTGAAGGGAATGTTGAAAAAAAGGTGCTATTTGCATACTACTACTAATGCAGCATGCTACTACAACACTACAACTATTGCTACGCATAATTACTGAACCTTTCAACAATGCTGAAAAATTGATGTCTCAAAACTTTGCTTGGATATTTGTTATGGGAAACGATGGGCGTGGGGGTGGGGTTTCCTAAATCACTTTGACTCTTAAAAAGGGCACTATAACTTCCAATTTAAAATCAAATGAGACCTATCTGAATTTAATAGGACCACCCATTTCATAGAAACCTTACATACCCCCCAGGGCATAACTTAAAGCCCTTGCCGCAGGGCTCTGGTAGGGGGGAAGGTGTGCCAACCCTGGAAGCATTATTATATGTTCTTTGGAGTATTTTAAACAAACTTGCCATCGCACAATTTCAATCAGATGCGTTTGGTGAAAAGAGGGATAGTTGGGTGTGGTGATACTTGAACTTCATCAATATTGACTCTTTTAAGGGAACTAGAACTTCCAATTCCAACTAAATCAGCCACCTATAAAGCTTATAAACCATCCCTTCCATAAGAAGCTTAAATGCCCCAGGGGGATAACTTAAAACCCTCGCCCTCAGGCTCTGGTGGCTTGTATCAACCTCAAAAGCCTTGTTATATGCTAATTGGACTACTTTGAATAAAATAACTGTCTCAACATATCTATTGGAAATATCTCAGGAAAACACGACGTGTTTGTGTGTTTGTGGGGGGGGGCATAGCTGCGCTCTGATCACTTTGACTCTTAAAAAGGGCACTAGAACTTATGATTACCAATCCAATGACTCCCCGCCAAAGCATATAAAACCACCCTTTTTATAAGAACCTTATATGCTCCAAGGCATAACTTACAGCCCTTTCCTTGAGAGCTTTAGGAGGGGTTGTCTTCCTCAGAGACATAATTTCCAAAACCTTCAACTACGATGAATAAAATTGTTATCTCCAAATTTTGATTGGAGGTGTTAAGGCAAATGCTGAGCGTGGAGGGGGTGCTGTTTGCTCTCAAATCACCTTGACTCTTAAAAGGGCACTATAACTTCCGATTTAAAATCAAATAAGCCTCATCTGATGTGTACAGGGCCACCCATTCAATAAAAACCTTATATGTACTCATAAAACAAATTACAACACTATCCCCTTGGTGCTGGGGGGTTGTGTCACCCTTAGAGACATCATTATATGTTCTTTGGACTATTATGAAAAAAAAAATCGATATCTCTATAATTTCAAACAGATGCATTTGGTGAAAAGAAGGGTTATAGAAGGAGGGGTGGGGCGAATGCTGTCCATCACTTTTGACACTTAAAAAGGAGCCGGAAGTTCCAATTTTCAACCAAATGAGCCTCTTCTAAATTTAAACAATCATCCCTTCCATAAAAACCTTAAATACCCCCTGGACATAACTTACAACCCTTGCCACTAATCTCTGCGGTTTGTTACAACCCCAAAGGCCTTGTTATATGATATTTAGACTATTTTGAATAGAATGGGTATCTCAAAATTTCTATTAGATGCATTGTGGGCCAATACGACTTGTGTGTGGGGGCCGGGGATAGCTGCCCTCTGATCACTTTAACTCTTAAAAAGAGCACTGGAGTGTCTGATTACCAATTCAATGAGCCCCCTTCGAAGTTTATATGACCATGCTTTCTACAACAACCCTCTATGCCCCTAGGGCATAACTTACAACCCTTGCCCTGAGTTGCGGGAGAGATTTTTAATCCTCAAAGACATAATTTTCAGACCTTTTCAAACACATGGAAAAAAATGGCCATCTCAAAATTTTGATTGGAAGTGTTTTGGGAAATGATGGGTGTGGGGGGGGGGGTTTATTTGCACTCTGATCACTTTCAACTGATAAAAAAGGCACTAACCCTCTCAATTTCCTATCGAATGAGCCCTTTTTGAAGCTTCTACGACAAACATTTCTATAAAAACCTTATATGCCCAGAGGGTATAACTTACTACACGACCCTTGTCCTGAGGGGGGGGGGTAGTAATCCTCAGACATAATTTCCAGACCTTTCAATTACGTTGAACAAAATGGCCATATTAAAATGTTGATCGGAAATGTTTGGGGAAATGAGGGGCAGGGGGGGGGGTATTCTCCCTCCAATTACTTTTGACTATTAAATACGGCAAAACGTAAAAAAAACGGCTCCCTCCAATTACTTTTGACTATTAAAAACGGCAATGACTCCCTCAATTTCCAATCCAACAAGCCATTTTTGAAAGTTTTATGACAACACTTTCTATAAAAACCTTACATGCCCGCAGGGCATTTATCCTAAAGACATAATTTCCAGACATTTCAATTACGTTGAACAAAATAGCCCTCTCAATCGGAAATGTTTGGGGAAATGATGGACATGGGGGGGGGGGGGCCATTTGCTCTCCAATTGCTTTTGACTCACTAGCCCTCTCAATTCCCAATTGAATGAGCCCTTTTGAAGTTTCTACAACAACACTTTCTATAAAAACCTAATATGCCCCAAGGTCATAATTTACATTCGTTTCCCTGGGGGCTGTGGGTGGTATTTCATCCTCAACGATATAATTTTCCGGACCTTTTAACTACGTTGAACAAAATGGCTATCTCAAAATTTGGATTGGATGTGTTTGGGGAAATGGTGGGCGTGAGAGGGGGTTAGTTGCACTCCAATCACTTTTGACTATTAAAAAGGGCACTAGCCCTTTCAATTTCCAGTCGAATGAGCCCTTTTTGAAGTTTCTACAAAAAAGTTTTCTATAAAAACCTTATATGCCCCCAGGGCATAACTTACAACCCTTGCCATGAGGGCTGTGGTGGGGGAGGGGGTTGTCATCCTCAAAGACCTAATTTTTACAACTTTCAACTACGTTGAACAAAATGGCTATCTCAAAATTTTGATTGGATGTGTTTGAAGAAATGGTGGGTGTGAGAGGGGGTTAGTTGCCCTCTAATCACTTTCGACTATTAAAAAGGGCACTAGCCCTTTCAATTTCCAATCGAATGAGCCTTTTTTGAAGTTTCTATGACAACGCTTTCTATATAAACCTTATATGACCCAGGGTATAACTTACAACCCTTACCCTGAGGGGTGTGGGGGGATTGTCATCCTCAAAGACATAATTTCCAAAACTTTCAACTATGTTGAACAAAATTGAATGTGTTTGGAGAAATGGTGGGCGTGAGAGGAGGGTTAGTTTTCCTCCAATCACTATCGACCACTAAAAAGGGCACTAGCCATTTCAGCTTCCAATCGAATGAGTCATTTTTAAAGTTTCTACAGCAACACTTTCTATAAAAACATTATATACCCCCAGGGGATAAATTACAACCCTTGCCCTGAGGGCTCTGGTGGGAGTGTGATCCTCGAAGACATAATGTCAAGACCTTCCAACTACGTTCAACAAAATGGCTGTCTCAAAATTTTGATTGGATGTGTTTGGGGAAAGGGTGGGTGTGAGAGGGGTGTTAGTTTTCCTCCAAACGCTTTTGACCATTACAAAGAGCACAAGCCCTTCCAATTTCCAATCAAATGAGCCCTTTTCGAATTTTCTACAACAACTCCTTTGATATGAAGTGCCCTGGTCTAAAACCGAAAAAAAAAAAAAAAAAAAAAAAAAAAATAATAATAATACATTGTGCCATTGCCTATGAAAACAAGTAAATTGATATGGCAACTTGAACTACAAGGTCAAAATACAAAGAAAAAAATTATAACTTACTCCTAATATGTTTTTCTTTGGCAGGAACTTCAACATTATTTATTGCCTTGGATATTGAAGAAATCTGAAAATAAAACCAATGACAGAATAAGATTTATAAAAAAAAATAATACAAATTTGTAAAAGATTAGGTATGTACAAGGAGTGGATGCCTTATGACCCATACCCCTTCTCTTCTCTTAAGTTTCAAGATCTGGGTAATGTTTACAATATTTTCCTTAAATTAACCCTTTTTTTAGTATTTTCTCCCCTTTGAGTCTAGACAGAGTCTAACATTTAGACTCTAAATTATAACCGGTACCATACAAAGAAAACTAGTTAACCAGAATCACAGGCACCCAAAGATAGGTGGAAAAGGAATTCCTGGAAAATTTTGGGAGTTTTAGAAGCACTCGTGGGGTTTCTGATCCCCTTACCCTTCAAAAATAGTTTTTATTGCCTCTTAAAAACTTTTAAAAATAGTTTTTATTGCCTCTTAAAAACTTTTAAAAATAGTTTCTATACACCCTTCTAAACCTTTAACAACAACTTATTAATGGGCTTTGCCTTGAATACTATTTATTAGATTTCATAATAGTCTATTAGTGATCATAAAATCCAAGAGAGAATTTTTATTATCATTGAAAAAACTTTAGTTTGGTTAATAGAACTTCCAATAATGTTTCTAGAGCCCAAAATTTTGTCCTGAAAAGGTTTTTTGAAGTATCCATCTCCATGCCTTATTACCTTCCCTTTCCAAAAAGCACTGACCTTTAACAAAGTTGCATAAACCTTGTCTCATATTGTAAGATCACTGGTAAGATATTTAGTGCTCAGGCAGCTAAAGCCCACAACAACAGTTAAATCAGTATAAAATCTCTAATATACCACCTAGAAATTAGATTGTTCTGATTTGAATTTCTCTAAATTTTCTTAATGAGAATGTCATTTAGCTTGAATATTTGATCAATAGTCAATGCTGAACAGTTTAAATGTTACTTAAACTTAAATCTTACTAAAGTAAGTAAGATTTGAATTTCTCTAAATTTTCTTAATGAGAATGTCATTTAGCTTGAATATTTGATCAATAGTCAATGCTGAACAGTTTAAATGCACTGATAGTCAATAATGAAGCCTGTTCTTGGGGATTAATTTACTCAGGCTTGAGCCTAATCTTGGAAAATATGTTTTAAGTTTGGACATTGGAAACCAAACTTAAAGTTGGAAAATAATATCTATATCAGAGACAAACTCAATCTTGAACTGATTTTATCTAAGACCATATTTGGAAAGCTGACTAATTGTATTTAAATGGGCTAGGATGTAAGGGTAACTTTTGTTTAAATTTAAATACTGAAAACAATTTTTTCCAAGATTGTAGTTTGCTAATCCCAAATAGCCTAAACCTATTTATCAGCTGAGCCTAACAATCTACAGCTATATGTTATAATTCTTTTTGGACCATGACCTTATAAGGGCAATCTCATTGTCCCAACCTTGGCTGCAAAATCTCTTTTTTAGAAGCTAACAAGGGGTCAACTAGGATAGTTACAATTATGCAAAGATTCTGATGAGTCTTGAACAAGGAAAACCTAGGTTATTTCTTGATTATATTTTTTGTCTCATGGAATACAACAAGAATACAGCTCAACTACAGATGTACAGACAGAAAAACATCAAGAATTAGCACTTACATTCAAAGATATCTTGTTTGTCCCAAAGTATCGGTAAAAGTAACTTACAATTACCAAGTGCTAAAGACTACAAATGCTAGAGGGGTTTATTTACTCCTGTCCTCATGTTTTATAATCTAATCCCAGCCAGGCGCCAATCCCAAGCGTTTTTATTGGGGGGGGGGGGGGGGGGCCAGAGGGGTCCATATCCAGATAGTCAAGAGGCATGGGATATATAAGGGTTTCTTTCTCTAGATTAGAGAGGGGTGGATTCCCCCCCCCAAAAAAACAAAACAAAAACAAAACAATGCTCCTTTCCCAACCATAGTTTTGGGCTCTGATGTCAATGTCTTTTCCCACATTTTTTCCAGTGTTTGTCTTTGTCTTAAGTAAATGTTCTGTTTCTAGTGCTTTTACAAAAGAGCTCCCTTTATTATCTTTATTCAATATAAATGTTTTGTTTCATAGGACTAAGGGAATGACTGTTTAATATAGTTGATCCTATTTAATACACGTATGTATTATGTCCAAGATTCAAGCCTATTGTCCATATTTTTAAAGATATATATCAAAGATTGGGCATAATAATTTTCAGGTAGCATAAGCATAACTTTCAGAAATAAATCTGCAGCATACACAAGGACCAAAAAAGTAATTTGACCCACTCAGCTTTGCTAAAGCCTGATTCTAAAAAAAAAAAAAATTAAATTCTTATGTTGTGACTTAAGGTCCAACCCAGGGAATATTTGGAGATGATTTCATTACTTACATAGGAACAAGATGAACACACCAACCAATGCCTTTTTTATGCTCCTTTTCAATATAATAGATATTACCTTGACTAGGAGTCCACCCTCTTGATGGTCCCCTATTCGATAGATACTCATGTGCCTCCAATGGTGCTTAGAGCATCCAAGAAAAGTCTTGAGTCTTCTCTTATCACTGTAGCTGCCCAGGCATCCTCCCATTCAGGATTGAGTAAGGCATTGAGATTTGCAAGGATAGTTCAGCAGCTGCTCTGTAAGCTGTTTTTGGGCTATCCTCTACTTCTGGTACTGCATGGCTGTCACTGGAGGATGCCCAATTGGCTGTCAAGCTTTTTGCATGCAGCTTACATGCTCAAGGTATCTTCATTTCTGGTGTTGTATAACTTCAGCAACCAGTGGTTGAGATTTCTTCTGCTTTTTTGTAGTAATTGGTATTTTTGGGCCCAATAGATATCTAGAATGCACATCAATCACACATTTTTGAATACAACTTGTCTTTCAAGGTATTAGTCTAAGTTCCTGGTTCTGGAGCCAAAGTAAAGTGCCAAAGGACATTATAGTTGAATAGCCGTAGCATGAGTTGGCTAAGGCTTAGCATGAGCTGGCTGATAGTACTGCTGGCTAAACTGCATTTGGGTCAGTTTCTTGAAAGATGAATTTGCCTGGTCAGTTCTGAGCTTGACTTCTCTGTGGCAGGAGCAAGTATTGAGGTTGGTGCCTCATAAATGCTTAAACACCATAACTGGCTCAATATTCTGGTTGCCACAGAATGGATTAAACAGAAATATGGTGATGGCCATACTTTTTGTTTTGTTAGCGTTAATTTTGAGGCTGAAATATTTAACCTCTTCCACTCAATGAGGATCAAACAAATGTGTACCTATTCCCTACAGCATTTGGGCTTTGTGAACCTTCTGTGTCTATTATGTATTTTATAATGATAACTAAAGAATATGAAAAATCAGGATTGCAGCAAGAGCTATGACCTAGTAAAGGGCAAACCACAGTCCATAGTAATTGAAAGTTTAAAAACGCGTTTTGAAAAAACTGGTGAGAAAACTGATCTTACATGTGGTTTTGAAAGAACTGCAATTGTGGATTAAAATATACTGATTTCATGGCTGGTAAAAAACTATTGAGAGCCTTATAAATCCGTATCATTCTTTCTGCAGGATACTTAAGGACTTTTCAGCTTCAATTCATATTGTGTTGCATTGATTTTGTGTCTTTAGTAGAGTGGTTGATTTTCAGAATTCTGCAAATTTAAGGAAATATTACAATACAGTTTATTTGAACCAATATTGCAGATACAGGTTGAATAGACCGCAAAGCAATAACTTATGTTCATCTTAGATTTTATCTCTTCTCTTTTGCTTCCACCAGGAAAACTTTGTTTTTCAACTATTTTAGGTAAAAGCATCAAAAGAATTCAGATTTCAAGGCAATAGACTTGAAAAATTTTCCAAGAACTACCACCAAAGTTGGTAATACCTTAGAAGCTGGTCCTTATAAACCCAAGACAAGTTCTATAAAAATTTCTTAAGACAACTTCTAATTAATAAACATAATATACCTGGCATAACATCAATATTGGAAAAGCTACACAGGAAGCTCTCAAGTACTGCTCTTAATTGACTTTCTCCTTATAATCGTCATGTTAAAATTTTTCTACAGTAAATACTTTTTGTTTTTGTATATTTTGTGTGTATATTTAATGTATTTTTTACTCCACATTCTAATACTTATTGTACAGTGTTTTTGTGGATTATAAATAAATTATTCGTCATTATTATTAAAGATAAATAGCACCTCCTTTCAAAGAGTTAAATAAAAAGAAGTTTAACATCAGTAATCCTTGATGATTTTGATGCATGAGTTGATTCCAAGACTGTCATGTAAAGTCTGCTGTGGTGGAAAGTTTACCCTAAAGACACTATATGTAATCAGGTCATTAAAAAAGTTGTCAGCAATGTCTTGGGAACAATTTTTGGGATGGACTTAAAACCTTCAAGCACTGTTAGAAAATACGGGGGGGGGGGGGTTGGAGCAAGGAAAATTCAGATTTACTTTTGATTAAAAAAAAGTTAACTAATTTTCTCTCCAATTCATGCAGAGACATTGTTTGACTGTGTAAGCTTCTATGAGATTTATAATTTATGCATGGTTAACCAGCAAGATAGATCCAGTAACACTGGATTCTCCCAGTTTTGGCAGACTGTCAAAATTGCATATATGCCAAATTTTGGAAATAGCTAAGAGCAAAAAATTGACACTTTTAGAAAATGTTGAGGAAGGAGTTGATGCTGAATAGTGGCTTGGAGAAAGAGATAGATCTAAGTGAAAACACACTATATGCATCCAGATTATCAAAATGGAATGTCTTGGGAACAGAGATTAACAGCTAAAGGTATCAAGTTGAGACTTTGAGGGAAGATTGGACAGGGGTAGATCAACAGCTTTCAAATTTTAACTTAGGGGGACCAAGTGAAGCTTTCAAGGAAGCAATATATATAGATAAAAGTGCAAATATTCCTTCTTTTTCGACACTGATCTTCTTTAAAATCTCAGGCTCTGAAGACACCAAAATTATCATCTCCCTAAGCCTTCTAGTATCACCTGTTGTTTACTGTAAAAAAATTAACATTTTCTTTTTTATAATGTTAACAAATCTAAAATTGCTGAGGCTCCCAGGAATGAATATCATTACATCTTAAAAAATCAGTCTATTCCTGCTAGTTTTAGCCCTACTCTTGTTAGTGGTAAATTCTATATGTTTTAAATTTTGACTTGATTACTCATTGTAATTTCTTTTTGTTTTGGATTCCATTTATTCATGGATGATATTTTTTGAAGTTTTGATTATCATTTGACTTTATTTTTGCTTGTCTTTGGCTCTTTATTTTTCTTTGGAAAAAATATTGTTTGATTGAACTGATAGCACTTATTTTCAGAGTGTTCAGTATTGTAATAACAAAAAACCATCAGTTCCAGGATACAAGCTCATAAAGTTGTGACTAAGAATGAAATCCTTGCATTTAGTTTTAATTTTATAAGACCAGTAAAAAGTTTAGCCATCCACAATCAAGATGTATTCCTTAAAAAAAAAAACACATTTGAGCTTAGTGCATAATAGTTGATTGTACATTTAGCGCGCAATAGAATTTCTATGACACCTTACTAGTCTCAGATCTCAAAGCAATAAACAGCAATTACCAAGATCTGGCCACAGCAGGGAGTGCATTTTATTTTGTATAACAAACTTACAACAAGCAATTTGATTAACCAAGTAGATAACTGTAAAAACTGAGTATATAGTCACGTTGGAGTGAAAAAGAGGATCTATGGGAACCCCAGCTCAGACCTGGTCCTAAGGAGGTCTACATTCCTTTAAAAATTCAAAAAGAGTGGACTTAAATTGTCATTTTTGCCATGTTTACCCTCCCTCCCCCAAAACTCAAATCTAGAGACAAACATCCAAAGCAATCTATTCAGCTTTCAGTAAAGTATTAATTGAATCTAGCATTTAATGTAAAGGCCCCATTTTCCTTTTATTTATTGTAATCTAACTAAAAAAGCTAGTTATGCAAAATGTTTCAAACTAACTATACATAAAATAATTCATTCCAACTACAATATAGACTCAATCAAACAATATTGTGTTCAGTGTATTATGTACTTTTGAAACATCCCACTTGATTTTTTTTTTCAATTGGTTTTGGCTGATGGTTCTTGATACAGCCCAAAATATATCTTTTTATTATTTATCATCTTGTGATGTGTTGTGTCTTCTTTGTTAAAACAGGTTTGCTGCATTCTCAACCTATGAAAACCACTCTGCCTAATGGATTTTGGTGTTGTTTGATAGAATACTATTTTAAAATGATTTTAAATATAATGGAAGGAAACTTGATAATTTGATTAATAAGAATATGCTAGATATTCTAAAGTAAAAATTTCATTGTTTTAATGTTTTCTTTTCTTTGTGAATACAGTTTAGGGCTATACCTTGGACCATCAGGGGGTGGAGGTGCATGGTAAAAAACAATCATGATACATGGAAAGAACATAAACTAAGGAATCCAATGGTACTAGCCTACTTTTATTTCATTTTAATGTTTCCTTTAGATATGTTATGAGAAAGCCACCCTCCTAAACCTTTGACAAAAACATATTAATGGGCCTAGCCTTGACTACTATTTATTAGATTTCATAATAGTCTATTAGTGATCATAAAATCCTTGAGAGAATTTTTATTATCATTGAAAAAAGTTGAGTTTGGTTAATAGAACTTCCAATAATGTTTCTAGAGCCTAAATTTTGTCCTGAAAAGGTCTTTTGAAGTATCTATCTCCATGCCTTATTACCTTCCCTTTCCAAAAAGCAGTGACCTTTAACAAAGTTGCATAAACTTTGTCTTACATTGTAAGAGCACTGGTAAGATACTTAGTGCTCAGGCAGCTAAAGACCACATCAACAGTTAAATCAGTGTAAAATCTCTATTATACCACCTAGAAATTAGATTGTTCTGATTTGAATTTCTCTGAATTTCCTAAATGAGAATGTCATTTATCTTGAATATTTGATCAATAGTCAATACTGAACAGTTTAAATGCACTGATAGTCAATAATGAAGCCTGTTCTTGGGGATTAATTTACTCAGGCTTGAGCCTAATCTTGGAAAATATGTTTCAAGTTTGGACATTGGAAACCAAACTTAAAGTTGGAAAATAATATCTATATCAGAGACAAAGTCAATCTTGAACTGATTTTATCTAAGACCATATTTGGAAAGCTGACTAATTGTATTTAAATGGGCTAGGATGTAAGGGTAACTTTTGTTTAAATTTAAATACTGAAAACAATTTTTTCCAAGATTGTAGTTTGCTAATCCCAAATAGCCTAAACCTATTTATCAGCTGAGCCTAACAATCTACAGCTATATGTTATAATTCTTTTTGGACCATGACCTTATAAGGGCAATCTCATTGTCCCAACCTTGGCTGCAAAATCTCTTTTTTAGAAGCTAACAAGGGGTCAACTAGGATAGTTACAATTATGCAAAGATTCTGATGAGTCTTGAACAAGGAAAACCTAGGTTATTTCTTGATTATATTTTTTGTCTCATGGAATACAATAAGAATACAGCTCAACTACAGATATACAGACAGAAAAACATCAAGAATTAGCACTTACAATAAAAGAAATCTTGTTTGTCCCAAAGCACTGGTAAAAGTAACTTACAATTACCAAGTGCTAAAGGCTACAAATGCTAGAGGGGTTCATTTACTCCTGTCCTCATGTTTTATAATCTATTCCCAGCCAGGGGCAAATTCCAAGCGTTTTTATTGGGGGGGGGGGGCAAGAGGGGTCCATATCCAGATAGTCACACGGCATGGAATATATAATGGTTTATTTCTCTATATTATTGGAGGGGGGATTGCCCCCCCCAAATAACGCTCCATTCCCAACCATAGTTTTGGGCTCTGATGTCAATGTTTTTTCCCACATTTTTTCCAGTGTTTGTCTTATGTAAATGTTCTGTTGCTAGTGCTTTTACAAAAGAGCTCCCTTTATTATTTTTATTCAATATAAATGTTTCGTTTCATAGGACTAAGGGAATGACTGTTTAATATAGTTGATCCTATTTAATACACATATGCATTATGCCCAAGATTTCAAGCCTATTGTCCATATTTATAAAGATATAGGCTATATCAAAGATTGGGCATAATAATTTTCAGGTAGCATAAGCATAACTTTCAGAAATAAATCTGCAGCATATACAAGGACCAAAAAAAGTAATTTGACCCACTCAGCTTTGCTAAAGCCTGATTCTAAAAAAAAAATTAAATTCTTATGTTATGACTTAAGGTCCAACCCAGGGAAATTTGGAGATGATTTCATTACTTACATAGGGACAAGATGAACACACCAACCAATGCCTTTTTTTATGCTCCTTTTCAATATAATAGTTATTACCTTGACTAGGAATCCCCCCTTGATGGTCCCCTATACCATAGATACTCATGTGCCTCCAAAGGTGCTTAGAGCATCCAAGAAAAGTCTTGAGTCGTCTCTTATCACTGTAGCTGCCCAGGCATCCTCCCATTCAGGATTGAGAAAGGCATTGAGATTTGTAAGGATAGTTCAGCACCTGTTTTTGGGCAATCCTCTACTTCCGGTACTGCATGGCTGCCACTAGAGGATGCCCAATTGGCTGTCAAGCTTTTTGCATGCAGCTTACATGCTCAAGGTATCTCCACTTCTGGTGTTGGATAACTTCAGCAACCAGTGGTTGAAATTTATTCTGCTTTTTTGTAGCAATTGGTATTTTTGGGCCCAAGAGATATCTAGAATGCACCTCAATCACACATTTTTGAATACAAGTTGTCTTTCAAAGTATTAATCTAAGTTCCAGATTCTGGAGCCAAAGGATATTATAGTTGAATAGCCTTAGCATGAGCTGGCTGATAGTACTGCTGGCCAAACTGCATTTGGGTAAGTTTCTTGAAAGATGAATTTCCCTGGTCAGTTCTGAGCTTGACTTCCCTGTGGCAAGAGCAAGTATTAAGGTTGGTGCCTCATAAATGCTTGAACACCATAACTAGCTCAATATTCTGGTTGTCACAGATCAAACAGAAATGTGGTGATGGCCATACTTTTTGTTTTGTTGGCATTAATTTTGAGGCTGAAATATTTAGTAGTGTCTTTGACTTAATTGAGGTATTAACAAAGCTTTTCCTTGCAGAATTCTAGGAGACTGATATCATATGAGAAGCTAACATCAGTTGCTTTCATGATGGAGAAGTAACTTGGCCTCGCCACTTGCCCTCCTGCAATATTCTGTGTCTTTAGAAAGCATGAATGAAATAATAATTAGAGAATAAAATTAATAATTCTTAGAATAAAATGAGAACAATAGTTACCATCCTTGAATAGGCTACAGATGGCAATTTATTCTCATTAGACAGTTTTTTAGAAATATATATTTCAACTTTTGGTTACTAAGGGCTGTTTTGAATTCCTTTAAGATCTCAAAATATCCCAGAAACAATTATTGAATTTGGAAAGAGCATAAAAAAGGCATCAAGTGATGTACTCACTTTCTTCCTAGACAAATTATGTGAATAGGCTATGTAGATATTTACTGGGTTATATATTAGACCATCAGGGGATGGGGTGCATTTCTTCTGAGTAAATTGATTAAAATATCTGGAAGAAGAATTTATAAGGAAATTGAGTAGGGTAAAAACCTTTTTTGGGGAAACACCACTTTTCTTTGGCATTCCAGAAAAATACAGATGGGCATTTTGGACCACCCCTATTTTACTACAGCATAATACAATGTGAGGGTAGTAACAAGAGCCTTGCCTTTTATCTACCTTTGGTGAAATTTTTCAGCATAAATATAAAAATATGGTCTCTGTTTTGACAAGCAATTGAAAAGAAAAATTATGTTTCATATTTGTGATTAATAGAATAAATAGGCTATTAAGCAATAAAAGTTACATATTTTGAATCAGAAAAAAATCTGCTTTCTGTTAATATTTGAATAAAAGTGAAACACTGAATAGACATATACATCATAATAGAATGATTAGTATTTCCAAAAAAGAGGTGCTTCCAGGTAAGCCAATAAACCAATAATTTTAAGTGTTTAGTTGGTAAATTTCAAGGTGACACTATAATTTAGCTAGGATGAAAGTGAGTCATTTGATGCCTTTTTTAGACTCTTTGATAATTCAATAATTGCTTCTGTTGCTAATTGTATCTTGAGCCCTTAAATGGACCCCAAAGGTCTTTCATTTTTGTAACCATACAAAGAAGTTATCAACACTAGTTAAGTTATTGAAAAGTTGTTAAAACATATCACTAGTTTATGAATAAGTTGTTATAGGGTAATATATTCCAAAATACTTATTTACACCAATTCAAACCTCATTTATTAGGCAACTCAAATATAAACCATTTTCCTAACATTTCAAGTTTTTCAAATGCTGTCAACAAAAATAGTGCTGAATTTTGCAATTCAAAACTTCAACATCAACAATCCAGGGTATATTCCAATTTAAGGTATATATATGCACATTAGGTGAGTGACGGTGGGTAAATTTAATGGTAACTTTGCAGTGGGCCATATATTTTAGCTAGGGTGAAAGTCAAAACATTATTTGATGCTTTTTTTATGCTCTTTCATAATTCATATAAAATCCCTTTGGGCCCCTTTAAGGGCTGAAGATGCAATTTGCAACAGAAGCAATTATTGAATTATGAAAGAGCATAAAAAAAGGCATCAAATGACATTTCTGTTTTCATCTTAGCTAAATTATATTGCCACCTAGAAATTTAGCATTTGGTCTTAAATAATTTTAATAAAAACCATATTGATGCATAGCTTAGATTTTTATGATAAATAAAAGTTTAAATAGGGATAATATTTTGGTCACATATGCAGTGACCATCATCAGTAGTAAAACTAAAGTAAAACAATTAAAAACAATAATTTATGTATGAAATAAGATAAAACTGTGTATTGTTGAATTCTCTAATTCTTTTCAAGGCAAAGGTGGAAGTTAGCCTCCTTGACCTACTTGGACCTGGTTCATTAGCATTCAATGAAATAACACTTGGACAAAGGTCAACTAAATTGGATGAATTGAACTTTACTCCATCAGATTTTAATAAATCATCATAGGTAGAGTTCAACCCAAATTCACCTGTGTCACAATTCAAAGCTATAAACTTGAATAAGATTTTCTATATTTCAAGAGTTTCATGAAAATTTTGCTTTAAGCCCTAGTCCCTAGAAATCAAAGAGAAATTAGGCTATCAAACAAATTTAGATTTTGAGCCTTAGAACTTTAGATATTTACTGGTATATAAAATTCTTCCCAATTCCTATTTGGTAACAGAATATGAGTTTTATATAATTTTGCTCAATTGCATGCTGTTTTTTTTACCCTAGCCTACTGACCTTGTTCTTATGTCAGTTATAGAATCTTGTAAATTTTCTGTGTATACTCTTTATATAAAATTTTGGTAAAATTCTACTCAAGCTACTTTTTCTACTACTACTACTAACAACTCACCTCAGCACCAAGCCGCCTAAGGCCAACACAGCTACACACACTCCTCCTCCATCCTAATCTATTCAAAGCCTCCTTTTTTACACCCACCCATGAAGTTCCAATTTCCTTTAAATCTTTCTTTATGATGTCCCCCACCCTAGATGAGGATGACCTGCTTTCTGTTTAGCCATGACAGTAGGCCAAAAAGAACAATCTTCAGCAAACTGTCATCCTTCATCTGCACAAGCTACTTTTAGCTATCTTGGAAAGGGGTTAGGTTAGGAAAATGAAACTTTCAGGGAGGGATCTACAGCCCAAAGTATGTCAAGGAAGGTGTTTTGAAGTACCTACCTCCAGTCCTTCTCTCTCTAGAGGGTCCTGAAATTTGCTTACATGACAGGTCTATATACCTATTGAAATTTTGACAAAACAACATTTTACCTTAATTTTCAGTTATCAGTTTCTTTTTCTCTGGCTTTAGTTCTGAACATGCAATTTATGATATTTGAGTATAATTTTAAGCCATATCAATGTTTTTTTTTTCAAAATTTAGGAAATTATTTGTATATCTTTAAAATCTTACAAATTGGGATTAAGAAAAGTTGTGAGGCTGAAAATAATTTTGTTGTGCTTCATTTAAGCAGAAGATTTATTTTGCAAGGTTTCACTTTTATGAAACACAAATTTTTAAAGGTTATCAAAGGTCAGGACCCTCTAGAGGGAGAAGAAGTGGAGGTAACTTCAAAATACCTTCTTGGGACATAATTTGGTAAATATTTACCAAATCATATTATTGAGTTACAACTAAAGTGATTATACCAATCAATGCCTTTTTTATGCTCTTTATAAATATAATAACCATTTTTGTTGGAAATGGATTTTAGCCCCCACCTCTACATATAGGCCTACCAATTCAGGGTATATATTTGCACATTAGGGGGGTGGGGGGAGAGTTACTTGCCTCTCATTTACACCAGAAAAAAAATTACCCCCACTCCCTCTAATGTACAAATATATAGGCCTACCCTGAATTGGTATATATAGGGGTGTGGGCTAAAATTCATTTCTGACAAAAATGATTATTATATTTGTAAAGAGCATAAAAATGGGCATCAAGTGGTATATTCATGGTCAATATATACCAAATCATATTATTGAGTTTCAAATAAAGTGAATACACCATTCAATGCCTTTTTTTCGACTTATTACTAATATAATAATAATTTATTTGGTAAATAATTTTCCGCCCCCCCTCCCCTATAGCGGCGATACCTAACCAACCCCTTAATTGACATATATAGGGGGGGAGGGGCTAAAATTCATTTCTGATAGAAATGATTATTATATTCGTAATCAGCATAAAAAAGGCATTGAATGGTGTATTCACTTTAGTCATAACTCAATAATACGATTTGGTAAATATTTGGTCAATTTATATGAAATCATATTAGCCTATTGAGTTAGGACTAAAGTGAATACACCATTTGATGCCTTTTTTATGCTGATTACAAATATAATAAGCATTTCTATCGGAAATGAATTTCAGCCCCCCCCCCCTATATAAGCAAAACCTACCCTATCCCTGAATTGGTCTATATAGAGGGGGGGGGGGCTGAAATTCATTTCCAATAGAAATGCTTATTATATTCGTAATCAGCATAAAAAAGGCATCAAATGGTGCATTCACTTTAGTCCTAACTCAATAATATGATTTTGTATATATTGACAAAATATTTACCCATAGGCTACTTTAGCCTGTAGACTCATCCCTAAAAGTTTCATTTTCTTAACCTAACCCCTTTCCAAGATAGTCAAAAGTAGATAAAGTAGAATTTTAACTATTTTCTCTTGAAAGTCATTTTATAGGCTATTAGAAATAATAATGACAATAGGAAACGCCAAGGCTTAGCCTAGTAATACTCATTGCACAAGGGTGGGGGTTTCCCATACTCAAGGAAGGTTATTCTACTATGTTGGGAAAAAGTTACTTGGTTTTTTTCAAAACTTTCCCGCTCATGGTCTAGTATCGTCGTAGATTTCCTTTGTTTTGGAAGCATTCTACTTGAATAGGAAGACATGCTTTCTCTAATCAAATTTCACGCTTCCTTCTTTCAGCGTTATCACTTTTGAGGTTCATAAAAGTTAAAAAATGGCCAAGCACGTGGATATTAAAAAGGTTTCGTCAAAAACATAAAATGAGCTAAGCTCTGAATTTGATATTTATTTTTTAATAATGGCATGAAATCTCTTCGTGGGTGAAACTGGACATTCACAGAAGATCTTAGTTTCTTACATAGCCAGATTTGTCAAGTATAGCAATAAAAAAGAGAACTTGCAACGGAACAAACACACAAAATACATGTTTAAATTTTTCCGTCACCATAAATTTGATCAAATGATTGATGGTCCCACCTTTAATCGGCTATCATATTGCGCGAATTTATTGTGAGAATTACAGAGTAATAAAAAAACTCTGGCTTCTAAAACGCTTCATGAGCTTCCGTTTACACTAAACACAAAAATTTATGTAATTTCATGGTATAAAGACTTTTTTCCTGCTTCGAAATTCGGAATACTGATCTTAACATAAAATGGCCAAATTCACTGAATCCAAGTCTAAGTTAAAATACATGTTTCCTGGTGCTGGGGCTCCCATAGGCTGAACTTTAAAGAAATTAATTTAAAAAAAAACTTTTTCCACAAAATAAGGTTTTCGAAGAAAAGTAAAGAGCCCCATTAAACAAAAAATGAGAAAAAATAAAATCAAGTAATCTACCAAGCTCGAAACTAACACAAATCAGCATCGATAAATAAATGAAACCCAAAACGAACAGAAATTACAATAAATACCCGAGTCAAACTCAAAACGAGCAGAAATTAATATAATTTGGGCGCAAAAACCCGATGCCATCCCAAGGCCAGAACAAAATTTGCACTTTAATGAAAAAAACATAATTTTTTTTACTTTTATAACTTTAATAAGTCAAATAGTTTTAATATTTTGATTACTAAATATCAGTATATGCATATAAAACTGACAATGCACATTCATTTGTATTTTTTCAGCAAAGTACAAATTTCGTTCAGGCCTTGGGAACACAAAAGCGCTTTGCGCTCAACTTATGTTAATTTCTGCTTGTTTTAAGTTTGACTCGGTTATTTATTGTAATTTCTGTTCGTTTTGGGTTTCATTTATTTATCGATGCTGATTTGTGTAAGTTTTGAGCTGGGTAGATCATTTGATTTTATTTTTGCTCATTTTTTGTTTAATGGAGTTCTTTAAAATACCTATTTTGTGGAAAAAGTTTCTTTAATTCTTTTCTGTTCGTTTTATATTGACATATCCTTTTTAGGGAAAAAGAAAATAACACTTTAAATCTTTTCATTTTTTAAGACTTTATAGTTTGGCCTGCTATTTGTGTGCTGGAGAAAAATTTTCAGGAATTTTTAACAACATACACCCTTTTAAAAATCTGGACACAAATAGTACTGTTTAATTTAGTTTCATATTTCCTCTAGTTGACCGGAAATGGGAAACTTGATACCATTCGCCAAAAAATCTGTTTACTTTCTTTGATAGCTTGGATACACTTACACTATTTTGATTTGGTGAAATTTTAAGAGCCAAAGTAGCATCGAAAGTTTGAACATAATACCCTTAGTCGTTTTTGGTATACTGCTGCGATGTCTTATTGGGAATTAGAATTATCACTGTGCGTTTTGATTTAATCTTAAGGCAACATTTAGTTTTTAAGCATGATGGGCAAATGGGAGGGTGGGAGTGGAAGGGGGATTAGTTGCCCTTTAACAACTTTCGACTATTAAAAAGGGCATCAGCCCTTTCTGTTTTAAATCGAATGAGCCCCTTTTGAAGTTCCCACAACAACTTCTTTGATACGAAGTGCCCTGGTCTAAAAAACAACAACAAAATATTATTAATCACTACGATAGTTTCTACGACAACGCCTTCTTATAAAAACCTTATATGCTTCCAAGGTATATAAATTTCTATCTGCATATCAACTACGCTGAACAAAATGGCTATCTCGAAATTTTGATAGGATGTGTTTGGGGGAATGATGGGCGTGGGGGAGGGCTAGTTTCCTGCCAATCACTTTAAACTATTAAAATTTTTCCAATCGAATTAGCCGTTTTTGAAGTTTCTACGACAACGTCTTCTATAAATTCTTTATATGGCCCCAGGGCATAACTTAAAACCCTTGCCCTGTGGGTTGTTGGGGAGTGTCCTTCTCAAAAACCTATTTTCTATTTGAAAATTAACTAGCCTACGCTAAACAAAATGGTTATCCCAAAATTTTGATTGGATGTGTTTGGGTCAATATTGGGCGTGTGAGGGAGGGGGCTAGTTGCCCTCCAATCACTTTCGACTATTGAAAAGGGCACTAGCCCTTTGAATTTCAAATCAAATGAGCCCCTTTTGAAGTTTCACAAACCCCAGAGCCCCAAGGGCAAAGGTTTTAAGTTATTCCTTGGGGTCATATAAAGTTTTTATAGAGTTGTTGTAAAAACTTCAAAAGGGGCTCATTACATTAGAAATTGAGTGGGCTAGCGTCCTTTTTAATATTCGAAAGTGTTTGGAGGGTAACTAACCCCCCTCCCACGCCCACCACTCCCCCAAACACATCCAATCAAAATTTTCAGATAGCGATTTTGCTCAACGTAGCATAAAGTTCTGGAAATTAGGTGTTTTAAGATGACAACCCTCCCCCCAGGGTTGTAAGGGGAAGGGTTGTAAGTTATGCCCTGGGAGCGTATAAGGTTTCTATTGAAAGCGTTGTCGTAAAAACTTTAGAAGGGCTCATTTGATTGAAAATTGAGAGGGCTAGTGCCTTTTTTAATAGTTGAAAGGGATTGAAGAGCGACAAATGCCCCTCTCACGCCCACCATTTCCCCAAACACATCCAATCAAAATTTGGAGATAGCCAATTTGTTTAACGTAGTAGAAAGTTCTGGAAATTAGGTCTTAGACGATGACAACCACCCTAACAGCCCTTAGGGTAAAGGTTTTAATTTATGCCCTTGGGGCATATAAGGTGTTTATAGAAAGCGTTATCGTAGAAACTCAAAAAGGGCTCATTCGATTGGAAATCGAAAGGCCCATTGCCCATTTTATCAGTCAAAAGTGATTTGTTGTTTTCGTTTATACCAGGGCACTTCGTATCGAGGGAGTTTCGATTGGAAATAATAGTCGAAAGTGATTGGAAGGCAACTAATCCATTTCCCACACCCACCCTCCTATTTGCCCATGATGTTAAAAAACTAAATGTCGCCTTAAGATTGAATCAAAATGCCCTGTGTTAATGCTAATTCCCAATAAGGCATCTCAGCAGTATCCCTAGAACGACTAAGGGTATTATTTTCAAACTTTCGGGGCTACTTTTGCTCTTAAAATTGAAGCAAATAAAAATAGCGTAAGTGTGTCCAAGCTATCAAAGAAAGTAAATAGACTCTTTTGCTAATGGTATGAAGTTTTCCATTTCAGGTCAACTAGAGGAGGTATGAAACAAAATTAAACACTACTATTTATGTCCATATTTTTAAAAGGGTGTATATTGTTAAAAATTGCTGTAAATTTTTCTCCAGCATACAAATACCAGGCCAAACCATAAAGTCTTAAAAAAACATAAAGATTTAAAGTATTATTTTCTTTTTCCATGAAAAGATTATGTCAATATAAAACAAAGGGAAATTATTTAAAAAGAACTTTTTCTACAAAAAAAAAAGATTTTCAAAGAAAAGTAAACAACTCCATTAAACAAAAAATGAGCAAAAATAAAATCAAATAATCTACCAAGCGTGAAACTACCACAAATCAGCATTGATAAATAAATGAAACCCAAAACGAACAGAAATTACAATAAATAACCGAATTAAACTCAAAACGAACAGAAATTTACATAAGTTGGGCTCAAAACCCCTATGCTTCCCAAGGCCAGAACATAATTTGCACTTTGCTAAAAAAATATATGTTTTTACTTTTGTAATTTTAATAAATCAAATAATATTAACATTTTTGATCTCTAAATATAAGTATATGCATATTAAACTGACATTACAAATTCATTAGCATTTTTTTCTGTAAAATGCAAATTATGTTCTAGCCTTAATGATCTTGTCGAATACTTTACTTTCCCCCACAACATTTTCTAAAGGATTTACCTCAATCTCTTAACCTTTTTGGAGACGTAGGATAAACTTTTCTTCTAATATATAAACAAAGAACAACTAATGTAACCTACAAGACCTGCCTCTGGTGCTGTGGGAGGGGGGTTTATGATCACGGGAAGCATATTTATTTTATTTCTGACTATTTCGAAATAGGAGGCTATACCAAAATTTTGATCAGATGTCCTTGAGGATAATACAACTAAAACGGACAGGGAATGGGGTCTTATGATCCTCCCACCCTTTTCAGATTCCCTTCAACATGCCCTGAAAGTTTAAGTTTTATACATTTAGCTGTTCTCAAGATATTGCAAGTACAGCCTTATTGCAAAGCTGGATGAACTTGGTATATTTTGATTTAGTTAAATATGCCCCTCAATATTTCTCAAAGTTTCGGCTTAATATACATAACCTTTTCGAACACAAGCAGAATTAAACATTCTACCTTTTCCTAACGATAAATTCTGCAATTGAAAAGGTATAAGTTTTATAATTTACAATCCTTGCCTTGGGGGCTTTGGGGGAACGTTATATCCTCAGAGACATAGTTAATAAGCTTTATGTGTATTTTCAACAAAATCATTCTTCAAAATTTTTCTTAGTGTTGAGAGGAACAGACATCTAAAGAGAAAAAGGGAGCTTGAAGTCTTCTAATCCCTTTCCTTTATCCCCTTCAGTGTGCCTTTTAAGTTTCAACTTAATGTCTTAAGCTGTTCATAAGATATTTCTGATGCCCTTTTTGACAACCAGCACACACACAGTATGTTTTGATAGTGTCCGGCATTCCTCTCCAGAACTTTGGAGGGTCAGGCCATTCTCATAGGCACAATTGTTTGACCATTGGACTAATTTGAAAAATATCACTATTTCAAAGTTTTGATCGAGTGCTTTTTTAGAGAGCCGTTTAAGAGGGTATGGGAGTGGGCTGGTGACCCCCAATCACTTTAAAATATCCCCTTAATATGACCTGAAACTTTCAAATGAATGCCATCAGCCGTTCTTACGGTATTGCAGATTCATTTTTTTGATAAACTGGATGCAATTTATAAATTGAATAATTTACAATTATTGCCCCGAGTCTGTGGGGGTCAATAGCCTTGGAGCCATACCTAATGCACCTTTAATAATAATAATAATAATAATTTATTTATTACCCACTATAAAAAAGAAGCAGAGTACATCAATAAAAAAAAAAGAAAAAAAAAAAAAATCAAAATCGCACACATAACAATTAAGTGTGACTGGTTTGAACAAATTGATAGTTAAAAAATTTCGATGATTTTTGAGATGATGGGTTACATAAAAAGGACAAAGAGGAAGAAGGGTAGCCCTGAAATATCTCTTAAACATCCCTCAAGATACCTTGAAAGTTTCATTCTAATACTATCAGCCATTCCTTAGATATTGCTGATCCCTTAAAAGACTAAGTGTGTTGAGATTGTGTTTTGAATCCCCTTTCGACAAAATTTCACCCTTATACTTTAAGGTTTCTGGACTTCCAGGATCAAACATGCCCTCCTTTTTTAATAAAAGAAAAGTGGACGTAGAACTTACAGCCCCTGCACCAAAGGTGGGGGAGAGGGTCAGCCCGGAGGCATAGTTATATGACCTTTGGATTATTTTGAACAAAATAGTAAATAGTAAGAAAAGAAATTGTAAAAAAATAGTAACATAATTAAAGCTTTTGTTTAAAGTTAGACAGAGGAAAATAGAGAACATCAGAAGCAATTCTATTGTGCTGCCTTTAGTAAAAACCCATAAGGTTTCAATGTTTAGTTATTTGTTATTTTTTCTATTCGTACAAACCTCAAATGGGGCTCATTTGATTGCAAATCGCATGTTCTACTCTCTTTTTAAGAGTCAAATGTGATCTGTCGGCAAATAGCCCCCCCCCACCCACGCCCTTTTTTCCCAAAATGTATTGGGTACACATTTTGTAATATAGATTTTTTTTTAGATATCTAAAGGTCAAATAATTATGTCTCCTGGGTTGAAAGAAAGTCTCTGAGCCACCGTGCTGCCGGTGACCAAAAAGGCACCAATGACTAACACCATTTATGATCGATCCTTATGTCCCACTATACAAGTTTGTGTAGGCAAGAGTTCGTTCTTTATATAAATAATCGGTAAAATATTCGTTCTTTATTATAATTATGTAATACTAACTACATCCAACGACTATGACGTCATTGGTCAATATTGTATATAAAAAATTAAGTTTTTCGTAAAAAATAATTAGTTGAAAAAAAAATTAAGTGCAAAAGTTGCTAGATCTAGAGATTTCCTTTAAAATGAGCCATTGAACAACTCTCTACGATGTTCCAGTGCCAAGCTATCTGTGGAAAAGAAGAAAGAAAAAAATATCCCGTTTAGGCAGAATGCTGTAGTAGCTGCCACTTTTCTTGATTTTCAAGCCAATATATTTCCCTTGTTGTTCAAGCCAAGGAACAGAAAGTTTCCTAGATATGGGTTTTGAACAAGGTGGTTCTAATGGTGTACTTTTTGTTTTGATCTGACTCCTTTTTTAGAAGCTATGGGTTTTTATATTTCTTAACATTGGACGCGATCGTCTCTTACTAGGTTGCTAGCTACCGCTGCAACCCGGATGTTTTGATCTGACTCTTTTTTAGGAGCTATGGGTTCTTATAATTCTTAACATTGGACGTGGGTGTCTCTTACTAGGTTGCTAGCTATCGCTGCAACCCGGAGTTTACATATCGGTCCTTTATGTAAATTACTATGGAGCGTGATCGTCTCTTCCTAGGTTACTAGCTAGCACTGCAACCGGGATTATGTAAAAAAAAACTAATTGACAAATACTATATATGACGAACTATATCGGTTGTTGTTGCTAGCTACCACTGCAACCCGGATAAAAACTGATTACAAACAGGAAAAAGCCTACGGCTTTTTTTCTTTGAAATAGTAAGAGACGAACCACAAACAATCAAGTAGCTAACTAATTCCAATGTATACAATTGTTCGTTATTCCAATAATCGTCTTTTAATGTAATAATTATGTGGCGTATAAAATTTAGCATAGGGAAGAAGTCGTTCTTTATTATAATTTTTAACCCCATTAATTTCCTTCAAAATGAGCCATTGAACAACTCTCTACAATGTTCCAGTGCCATGCTATCTGTTGAATTACTAACCTATACTATAGTTAAGTGGTGTATAAAATTTAGCATAGGTAAGAAGTTGTTCTTTATTATATTATAATACTTAAGTTACTATGGACAAAAGTTCGATCTTTAATGTAACGTTTGTGGAGAATAACGTGGTAAAAGTCAATTTTCTTGATTTTCAAGCCAATATGTTTTCTTTGTTATTCAAGCCAAAGGGCGGTAAGTTTCCTTTATAGAGGATTCGGACAAGGCGGTTCTAATGGTGTACTTTTTGTTTTGATCTGACTCTTTTTTCCTGATTTCCTGATTTCCTGGAATCCTGATTTGTTAAAATATTCATTTTGTATTAAAGTGATTAAGGTATTAAAGTGAAAACCTTTAAAATTCATTTTTTCAGTAAAGTTCAAAGTTTGTTCTTTCCTTGAGAAAGCATAGGGATTTTTGGAAAATTATGAGCTAAAGTGAAGGGCTGATCGCCCTCCAATAGCTTTTAACTCTTAAAAAGGGCATTAGAATTTTAATTTCCAATCAATTTAGCTCCTTTAAAATAGTTATGATATTACTAGCTATGAGGTTGCAGCACTGTCTATGTTATTCCCTATATGCCCTTTTAATACGTGTCTGCATATAATTTTTTCGTTTAATTGAAACTCCCCTTAAACGTTCCCTAAAGATTTCAACTCAATGACCTTGGTGTCCTTAATTACAGTAACAGCAGAAGTAGTACTAAAAGTATATGCATAGTGTCTTCTGGATAGTTCCAAATCCGTCACAACTTACCCTGAAAGGTCTAAACTAATAATGTAAGCCTTTATTGTGACAACTCTCTACGATGTTCCAGTGCCAAGCTATCTGCAGAAAACAAGAAAAAAAGAAAAAAAATTCCCGTTCTGGCAGAATGTTGTAGTAGCTGCAACTTTTCTTGATTTTCGAGCCAATATATTTCCCTTGCTGTTCAAACCAAGGGACATAAATTTTCCTATACAGGGGTTTCGGACAAGGTGGTTCTTATGGTGTACTTTTTGTTTTGATCTGACTATTTTTTTAGGAACTATGGGTTTTTATATTTCTTAACATTGGACGTGATCGTCTCTTACTAAGTTGCTAGCTACCGTTGCAACCCGGATGAATAAACCACAGGGTTCAGTTTCTTTGGGCTTGAGTCCTAACTTTGCTATAACTACCGCTTGAATCCAGATTATAAATTTCAAACAGGAAGAAGCCTACGGCTTTTTCTTCTTTGGAATATTAAGAGACGATCCTCAAATAATCAGACAGCTAACTAGGTTTATAATTTGTTCTTTAACATAAACGTCATTAATCAGATATTTTAATAAATCCTATATGGGCTATAGGTTGGGATAGCTCTCACCCAGTTGGCTTGAGTTCAAGTTTTGTATGGGAAATTTTAACTTATGATGATTTCTTAAAGATCATAATTAAAATTTCTTAATGTAATAAAAATAATTTGTTTTAATTACAAAAAGTTTTTAACCCCATTGACTTTCTTTAAAATGAGTCATTGAACAACTCTCTACGATGCTCCAATGCCAAGCTATCTGTTGAATTACTAACCTATACTATAATTAAGTGGCGTATAAAATTTAGTATAGGCAAGAGGTCGTTCTTTATTATAAAAATATAAAAACCCATAGCTCCTAAACGGAGTCAGATCAACACAGTCCGTTGCTAGCAAAAACTTATGTAGAGTATGTAGAAACTTTAGCTATAAAAACATATTTTTTAAAACTTATAATAAAGATCGAACTCTTCCCTATACTAACTTGCTTACGCAACTTCACTATAGTTAAGATTACAGTATTTTTATTATACATCATTATAAATTATAAAAGGTTCAAATGTTCGAAGATTATAGAGTTAAAAATTTTCCCACACCAGGAATCGAACCCGAGCCTGTTAAGTGAAAATTTCCTTTAAAATGAGCTATTATACAGCTCTCTATGATTTTCCAGTGCCCAGCTAGCTGAGGAGGAAAATCAAGCGGAAAGAAAAAAATATCCCGTTTGTTGAGAATAACGTGGTAAAATTCAATTTTCTTGATTTTCAAGCCAATATATTTTCTTTGTTATTCAAGCCAAAGGGCGGTAAGTTTCGTTTATAGAGGTTTCGGACAAGGCGGTTCTATAGGTGTACTTTTTGTTTTGATTTGACTCTTTTTTAAGGAGTTGGGGGTTTTTATATTTCTTAACATTGGAGGTGATCGTCTCTTACTAGGTTGCTAGCTACCGCTGCAACCCTGATATGGGCGAGAGATCGTTCTTTACTGTAACTCTTTTCAAGATACTATCTCTGTTGTTTGTGTAGTACTGTTTTTTCAAATTGCGTATAGCTTGCTTCGATCTAACCATTATTCTAATCAAGAATGAGAGAATTTACATCTTTGTAGTTCTTAAGTAGTAATTATGACGTCACGGCATAATGATTTTATTGACGTCATAGCGCAATGATATTATTTCATGACGTCATCAGAAACAACAATATAATTTCGTGTTTTTCTATTCACTTCATAGCTCTAATATAAAGCTATGAAGACATTCATTATTTATCTTGTAGGGTTTCAGACAAGGTAGTTCTAATGATGTACTTTTGTTTTGATTTGACTCTATTTTTAGGAGTTTTGTTATATTTCTTAGCATTGGACTGATCGTCTCTTACTAGATTGCTAGCTACTGCTGCAACCCAGATTCAAACATATAGTTATTTATGAGAGGCAGCCTGGCCGAGTGGTCCAAGACACTGGTTTTAGCCACCAGTCTCTTTGGAGGCGTGGGTTCAAATCTTACCGCTGGTATACGATTATTTATGTTTGAAAGACTGCAGTGTGAAAAGACATCAAAAATGCAGTTTTTGGTGGAAAAATTTATTCTCTTTTAGAAATAATTTATTTTAGTTACTATAGATTTTTAACCAAATTAATTTGCTTTAAAATGAGCTATTGAACAACCCTCTACGATGTTCCAGTGCCAAGCTATCTCTGGAAACAAAGAAAAGAGAAAAGAGAAAAAAATATCCCGTTTGGGGAGAATAACGTGGTTAAAGTCAATTTTCTTGATTTTCAAGCCAATATATTTCTCTTGCTGTTCAAGCCAAGGGACAGAAAGTTTCCTATACAGAGGTTTCGGACAAGCCGGTTCTAATGGTGTACTTTTTGTTTTGATCTGACTCCTTTGTTAGGAACTATGGGTTTTTATATTTCTTAACATTGGACGTGATCGTCTCTTACTAGGTTGCTAGCTACCGCTGCAACCCGGATAGAACTAAAAGAACTGTTTAAAACACAGTTAGAAATACTTTTTTCTTGAGTCGGTTTTCCAGGAATTTGTTCTAAATCATTAGTCTTACAAACACATATACCAATAACCCTAACAGGCTCGTTTTCGCCATAATTGAAAAACATTGTTTTTCCTTCGCTGTTGATAGCTATGCTTGTATATATATTTTTATTGCTGCTATATAAACTGCAATTGCTCCTTCCAAAATTAATATACGAACTTTCTAAGAAGTACGCCTCTGTATATTCACTGTGTTGTCGAGCATTTTCCATTGTATCTATAAACTGTTCCGCAGTTGCCAGTCTATACCTTGAAAGCTTTTCATTAAACTGACAACATTTCTTTTGGATATTGCTATGAAGCTTTGCCAGAGCATTTCTAGCCGACTTTTCAACAGCATCCACTCTTTCAAAGAGAATTTTAATCTGTAATTTTGAATACTTTTCGTGATTCCGATAAAACATGCGTAAAATGTTTCTCAATTTACAAAGATCAGCCTGCATTTTTGCCATCTTCTTGTATTTCTGAATGTAATTTTTCCCTTTGTCCTTATGCGTTCTTCGGTACAACCTCGCAGAGAATTTAATTTTTTCATTATAGCTTTTGTCACCCCAGTATCTACCCATTATTCTGGTAGCAACTTTTTTCTTATGTTTGTTTCGGTAATCTATATCGTTATCATACCGTTCCTTGCTCTTTTGTTTGGCTGTCTCAATTTTACCTTCTCGATACCCCTGATCCGTAACATACCTCTGTTTTGCTCTGTCATATTTCATTTTCTTAAATTCTGGATCACAAGACATCTTAGTAGCAATCCTTACGCGTTCTCGAGCTTTATTGCGTTCGGTGGCATTTTTATCTCTTTTAAATAAACTTTTCCTATATTTCATGATGTTAGCTTTAGTTTTTGTGCACTAAAGTTTTCTATTAGTAGAAATTTTGATTGCTATATTTTGATAGTTTTTTTGGTTATTCTTTCATTTTTTACTTTCAAGCGAGACCATATTTTTTCAAGGTTTAAAATTATTAAGTACACAATACCCCGTTTCGAGTACCTAAAACCTAGCATAAAAAAAACTAATTTTTAAATTTTCAGGTATTTATCTTGTTTGAATTACAAAATTAGTATTATTGGTTAGACACCATAAATATTTTTGCAGTTTACATAATAAGTTTAGCGATTCTGGACTGAAAACTAAAATAATTGCAATTATAAGACAATAATATGGAAATACGTACTTTACGGGTTACAAACAAAAAAAAGGTTGGTTCCAGGATAAAATAATAGCTTTGAACTGAGATGAAAAAAATTGTTCTTCCAGGAGACAAAAAGTAAAACTAATTATACAATTTTCATGTATTTTAGTTGTTTAAATTAAGAAATTACTATTACTGATTAGGCATCATAAAAATTTTTGCACTTTACATAATAATTTTAGCGATTAAGCCAAAAAAGAAAATTTTGGTTCCAGGAGTTTCGGTTACTATTGATACAAGTGGCTATTATTACTATAGAGTTCATTACCAGGAACTGTTTGATTGCTTCAAAATTCAAATATCTTTGAAAAGACTGCAGCATGAAAATACATCAAAAATGCAATTTTTTTGACAAAATTGATTCTACTTTAAAAAGTATTTTATTTTTAATTACAAAAGGCACTAGATGTTGCTATTTCCTTTAAAATGAGCTATTATACAGCTCTCTATGATTTTCCAGGGCCCAGCTAGCTGAGAAGAAAAATCAAGCGGAAAGAAAAAAATATCCCGTTTGTGGAGAATAACGTGGTAAAAGTCAATTTGCTTGATTTTCAAGCCAATATATTTTCTTTGTTATTCAAGCCAAAGGGCGGTAAGTTTGCTTTATTGAGGTTTCGGACAAGGCGGTTCTAATGGTTTACTTTTGTTCTGACCTGACTCTTTTTTTAGGAATTGGGGGGTTTTATATTTCTTTACATTGGAGGTGATCGTCTCTTACTAGGTTGCTAGCTACCGCTGCAACCCGGATGTACAAAAATCAAATATCTTTAAAGACTGCAGCATGAAAAGACATCAAAAATGCATTTCTTGGTGGAAAAATTCATTCTCTTTTAGAAATAATTTATTTTAGTTACTAAAGATTTTTAACCCAATTAATTTCCTTTAAAATGAGCCATTGAACAACTCTCTACGATGTTCCAGTGCCAAGCTATCTCTAGAAACAAAAGAAAGAAAGAAAAAATATCCCATTTGTGGAGAATAACGTGGTTAAAGTCAATTTTCTTGATTTTCAAGCCAATATATTTCCCTTGTTGTTCAAGCTAAATGACAGAAAGTTTCCTATGCAGGGGTTTCGGACAAGGCAGTTCTAATGGTGTACTTTTGTTTTGATCTGACTGCTTTTTTAGGAGCTATGAGTTTTTTATTTCTTAACATTGGACTTGATCGTCTCTTACTAGGTTGCTAGCTACCGCTGCAACCCGGATTGCTAGCTACCACTGCAACCCGGATGCTAGCTACCGCTGCAACCCGAAGGCAACCCGGATAAGGTTGCAAGTCAACGATTTTGTTTTGGGCTTGTCATAATTGGTATGATGAAATAATAATATGCATATGATTTTTAAATCATACTGTTTTATAGTCCCATATGGTCTAGTGGTTAGGATAGCTGGCTTTCATCTAGGTTCGAGTCCCGGTATGGGAAAATTTTTAACTCTATAATCTTTGAACATTAGAAGCTCTAAACCTTTTATAGCTTATAATGAACCACATCGATCCTTTATGTGACTACTTTGTTAGGAACTATGGGTTTTTATATTTCTTAACATTGGACGTGATCGTCTCTTACTAGGTTGCTAGCTACCGCTGCAACCCGGATAACAGTCCGGATACTGTAAAACCGTTCAACGCACCCATTCACACCTTTGAGTTAGTATTATAGTTTAGAGTTCGTTCTTTATTGTAAAATGTAAACAATGGTTTTACATTCCAATGATATTCTTTTAATATCTTTCAGCACATTGTAAACAGTAACCTTTGATTACTGTAAGCATCATCTATATAATGGTCCCTTATAACACTTCAGTTACTGTGGACTGAAGATCGTTCTTTAATGTATCCTTTAAAATGAGCTATTGAACAACCCTCTACGATTTTCCAGTGCCAAGCTATCTGTGGAAAAGAAAAAAGAAAAAAAAAAGAAAAAAATATCCCATTTAGGCAGAATGTTGTAGTAGCTGCCACTTTTCTTGATTTTCAAGCCAATATATTTCCCTTGCTGTTCAAGCCAAGGGACAGAAAGTTTCCTATACAGGGGTTTCGGACAAGGCGGTTCTAATGCTGTACATTTGAATTTGATTTGACTCCTTTTTTAGGAACTATGGGTTTTTATATTTCTTAACACTGGACGTGATCGTCTCTTACTAGGTTGCTAGCTACCGCTGCAACCTGGACTACGTAACTCATTTTAAAGGTAGAACTCTTTCTAATTGATTAGAAACAGGAAAAAGCCTACGGCTTTTTCTTCTTTGAAATAGTAAGAGACTAGCCTCAAACAATCAAGTAGCTAACTAAATCAAATGTATGTATTTGGTTTTTTATTCCAATGACCGTCTTTTAGCGGAAAATTTTAATATATTGACCTTAAATATAATAACTGTACTAGCCTATACTATAGTTAAGTGGCCTATAAAATTTAGTATAGGCAAGAGGTCGTTCTTTATTATAATGTAGAGGTCGTTCTTTATTATAAACTTAATCTATTATTTACAAACAGTGGACTCAACTGATTGGCCTATGTAGGATTTTATAAAAAAAGGGGAAATTTGTGAAAATAAGGATTTTTTTTCTAATAGCTGGTGGAATAGGTGGGTTGGTCTCAGGGGCGGATCCAGGATTTTTTAGGGGGGGGGGTTCAAAATAGATTGATCCGATAAACTTATGTTAGGATCAAGTTTAATTAACGCAAACTTGCGTTAATTAAGTAAATTAAGCTACTTTAGACTACTATAGGGGGGTACCCCTCGCCCCCCCCCTCTGGATCCACCACTGGATGGTTTATCATTTTTTTTGTCACGTCGTGATGTTTATTTTCTACGATATTTATTTTCTAGATAAGACTACTTTCGTTTTCAATCAATGTTTTCGTATGAAATGGACATACCTTTTCTGAACTTTAAACAACAAACACCTCTGTTTGAAAATCTTTGCACTTTGTGAATTTAGATAGCGATAAGGGTTCCTGATGGAGACCAATTTTAGGACTTGAGTAGTAACCACATATGGAATTCTAATGCGCCCCTGTACCAAACAGGTTTCTGGTAGGTATAGTATTCTACTGGTCCTATAGGTAAACATTTCTACGAGACATTACACCTTTTCAAAGAGATTCAGGGCTCCCTCACATTCCGGGCCAACCTGATATGTTTCTAGGCCAACCAGACATGGTCTTATACTTTTGAGGACTTGTCTTTCACTTTGATGAAGAACAAGTTTTTCTGACGCAATTTACCAGATTTCTAGTTCATGGTATATGTGTCTTTTATATATCAATTATTTTTTTTGTTGTCACAATTCCAGTTTTTTCCAAACCAGTATTTGCATGTGGTTACTCCACATACGGTAACTTGATTAGTAGTTTTTTTAAACTTGGCAAGGTATAATGTACTCAAGCATGTTTTGATAGTTTGAGTACATGCCTTACCAGACAGGTTTCTGCAAACTGTTATGGGATTCATTGAAAAAATACCAGTTCAAAAAAGAAAATAAACACGTATCCATGATCTTTCTTCTGGCAAAAAAAATACAAATTCCAATCAAAACTGGTCAAACGTGTTAATAAGCTGTAAGTTATAGCTATCTGATAACTCGTTCAGTATTGCATGCATTATTAGTGGTATCAATGGTATTTCATTTGCGTAAAGCTATGTCGATTTGCCAAAACTTTTATCGTTCGCATAAAACTAACTCAATTTGCAAAAATGGTATTCCATTTGCGTAACTCTGCTATGAATGTCCTTAATGAGGATATAAATAATATAGAATGACATTGTGACTTGACCTAGCTTTACCTCTCCGATGTGGTCTGTATAATACACAAGTAACGTTTGAAAAGTTTTGTCAATTTAAAATTGGATCTAACGTGCCGTTCGTTCCCCCTTTTCTGAGGGGCAGGGGAGAGTAGGAGAGGGGGAGGGGGAGTCAATTTTGGAGTTATAACCAGTACCATTCATTTCGATCATAGCTCTATGTTGGCTCGTTTTAAATACTTAAGCATGTTTATTCATTTGTGTTAAATAAAAATCTGGAATCTGGAAAATGCAAAAATAAGTATTGGAACAAAATATACGATGGTGCTAATTTAAGAATAGTAGACTACACTCAGAATTGTTTGCATGAGGGTTAAGTTAAAGAGGGTTCACTTGCACGAGGGTTCAGATGCATGGGGGTTCAGTTGCTTGGGGTTCAGCTACACGAGGATTCAGTTACAATGGAACCCACACAAAAACAATGGGGCGCACATAAAAGCCAAATTAGCCCAGTGACCTATGAGAAATCTCAGTAGCACGAGGGTTCGGTTGTACAGGGTTTCGGTTATACAGGGGTTCAGTTACATGGAGGGTTCAGTTGCACGAGGGTTCAGTTAATTGGGCTGTTTGAGTCATTTTGGTCTGTTTGTCTTTCTTTTGGCTGTTTGTGTCTCTTAGGGGTTGTGTGTGTCTCTTTGGGATATGTTTGGGGCGTTTGAATCTTTTGGTCTGTATGTGTCTGTATGGGTTATGGGCGTTTTTTGTCTCTTTGGGCTGTGTGTGTTTCTCTTTTAGCTTTGTGTGTATAGTCGGACTGTGTGTATTTCTCTTTAGCCTGTGTGTGTCTCTTTGGGCAGTGTGTCTGTCTCTTTGGGCTTTGTGTGTCTCTTCGGGCTTTTCTTGATAAAACATAGTCGTGACTACATCAGATGGTTTTGTGGTGCAGTGAGTTGTTACTAGTAGTAGTGTTTTCGTGTTTTTTGCAAGCCATTCATACTATACCTTAAATGCATTCAGATATTTTCTTGATAAAACATAGCCGTGACTACGTCAGATGGTTTTGTGGTGCAGTGAGTTGTTACTAGTAGTAGTATTTTCGTGTTTTTTGCAAGCCATTCATACTATACCTCAAATGCATTCTGATATTTTCTTGATAAAACATAGTAGTGACTACATCAGATGGTTTTGTAGTTCAGTGAGCTGTTACTAGTAGTAGTATTTTCGTGTTTTTTGCAAGCCATTCATGCTATACCTTAAATGCATTCAGATATTTTATTGATGAGACATAGCCGTGACTACATCAGATGGTTTTGCAGTGCAGTGAGTTGTTACTAGTAGTAGTATTTTCGTGTTTTTTGCAAGCCATTCATACTATACCTTAAATGCATTCAGCTATTTTTTTGATAAAACATAGCCGTGACTACATCAGATAGTTTTGTAGTGCAGTGAGTTGTTACTAGTAGTAGTATTTTCATGTTTTTTGCAAGCCATTCAAACTATACCTTAAATGCATTCAGATATTTTCTTGATCAAACATAGCAGTGACTACATCAGATGGTTTTGTAGTGCAGTGAGTTGTTACTAGTAGTAGTATTTTCGTGTTTTTTGCAAGTCATTCATACTATACCTTAAATGCATTCAGATATTTTCTTGATAAAACATAGCCGTGACTACATCAAATGGTTTTGTAGTGCAGTGAGTTGTTACTAGTAGTAGTATTTTCGTGTTTTTTGCAAGCCATTCATAGTATACCTTAAATGCATTCAGATATTTTCTTGATCAAACATAGTCGTGACTACATCAGATGGTTTTGTAGTGCATTGAGTTGTTACTAGTAGTAGTATTTTGGTGTTTTTTTCAAGCCATTCATACTATACATTAACTGCATTCAGATATTTTCTTTATAAAACATAGCCATGACTACATCAGATGGTTTTGTAGTGCAGTGAGTTGTTACTAGTAGTAGTATTTTCGTGTTTTTTGCAAGCCATTCATGCTATACCTTAAATGCATTCAGATATTTTCTTGATCCAGACCTACTCAGAGGTGAAATTGTAAAGAGTATTCTTGATTATAGGCCATCTTTGTCACTTTCAACTCAATCAAAGGAAGAAATTAAAATCCTCCAAAATTTAAAAAAAGACAAAAACACATTAATTACGAAAGCGGACAAGGGAAACACAGTTGTAATTATGAATTCTGCAGATTATGAATTAAAAGTTAACACCTTTTTAATGGATAAAAATATTTACAAAGAAATAAAATTTGATCCCACGGACAAATACACACAGCAGTTAAGAAAAGAACTAGGAATTTTAAAAGATACTAGACTATTTACCTCTCAAATGTACAGAAAATTTTATCCCAAAGGTTGTTCAGCCCCAATGTTTTATGGTCTGCCTAAAATCCATAAGAAAGATATTCCGTTACGGCCTATTGTAGCATGCTATTGTTGTCCAGCTACGGGTATAAGAAGTTTCTTAGCCACAATTTTTAAGCCTCTATTAAGCACACAGAAATCCTATATAAAAAACTCCATAGATCTTGTTGAGAAGTCAAGAAATAAAAGTACAAAAGAAAATACCGTTTTATCTAGTTTTGATGGAGTTTCTATGTACGCTTCATGCGTTGTTCATAAATGTGAGTAGGCTTTACCAAGAAAATTAGAGGAAAATTCAGCTTGGTCGGATTACAAAACTTTGGAAATTGATACAATAATGACCCTTGTCCGTCTTTGCAACAAGTTCTCCTCGTATTTTAAATTCCGAAACAAATTTTTTCTTCAAATAATGGGCTTATCCATGGGCACTGTCTTGTCTCCTTATTTGGCAAATTTTTACATGGATTTCATAAAACAGTCTGCTTTGAATAGTTTCCACTTAAAACACTCTATCTGGTTTCGCTTTGTTGATGATATCCTTTCTGTTTGGGAACATGGACAAGACTCTCTAAGAAATTTTTTGGCACATTTGAGCTCTTTTGATTCGAATCTCCAGTTCACAATGGAACTCGACGATTCAGGTAAGCTGTCTTTCTTAGATGTTTTGATTATAAAAACTAATCCTAGTCTTGAATTTTCGATATATAGAAAGCCGACTCATAATGATCGATATCTACATTTCTCTTCCCATCAACCTCCTTCTGTGAAAAGAGGGGTAATAATCTCTTTAGTCGACAGAGTTTTAAAAATTTGTTCCCGTAATCATATAAATTCTGAACTGAATTATGTTTAGGATATTCTTTTTTGCAATTGTTACCCAATCACACTTATTTAAAATATAAGAGTTAGACGATTAAAAACTATAAAAAACAGCAAGAGGGGGCATGTTCCCCTTGTTGTAGCTACATCGACTATTGAAAAAAAAACTTTCATTGTTTTACCATATATTCTGAAACTTGGTGATAGACTTGAAAACATTTTAGAAAAATAGAACATCTCTGTTTCTTTCAAAACCAAACAAAAGGTTGAACATTTTTTTAACTCAGGAAATGATAAAACAGACCCTGTACTGGGTAGTGGTGTCTACAGAATCCCGTGTTCTCGTGGGAAATTTTACATTGGTAGGACCAATCAACAACTAGGTGAACGTTTGCATGAGCACAAAATTTCAATAGATAAGTCCCTGAGATTAAAAAAAACAATGACAACTTTGATTCGGCATTGGCTTCGCATATATTCGTAAATCCGACCCATCTAGTTCTGTTTGACGAGGCAACCTTAATATCAACTGTTAATGGCGTACCACAAACTTTTAAAGAGGTAATTGAGATAAAAATATATGAACCAAAATTTAGCAATAAATAGAGATACTGGAGATATTTCATTAAGCCCAATTTACGACAGTTTAATCTTGAAGGACTCAATCAATATTTTCACCTGAAAAAACTTAAAAGAACCTATTTGCATATCTAATGAAAACCGAAATTGTAGAACAGCTAAAATTATTGCAAGACGAAAGATCCTTGCACAATCATCTTGGTAAATTCATTTTCATTGATTCCTGCCTGGTTTTTTATTCAGTGTCTGTTCTGTCTTTGTATAGTAAACTTCGAAAGGTTAGATTTTCGTTTTTTTTCTTTTTTGTTTAGCACTGAGGACGACTTGGCGGAGGTCCTTGTCGAAATATTTGCTTATATTTTGTCATCTTCATGGTTCGCTGGCTGACAAAATCCTCGTTTTTTCACCCTTTTTGATTTTATTTTTCATTTTGTTACTTTCTCTTCTCTCTGAGTTTCATTTGTTAACCCTTTTATCCAGACCTGAGCGTGCACATATTTCCTTTTGGTGAATGGACTTTCTCTTTAAGCACTCTCTGAAAGTTTTAACTTAATACACAAATCTCTTTTTGAGATATGCCATTTTGAAAATCTGCGTGCACATAGAGTATTTTGATTTAGTTCAAGTTCCACCTCAAATACCTTATTCTGTCAAATTTTCAACTTGATATGCGTAGCCTACTGCCAGGAACCAGTGGGAGAATCCCCGCTGGTAATTGCTAATGACTTTAACCCTTTTATCCAGGCCTGAGCGTGCACATATTTCCTTTTGGTGAATTGACTTTCCCTTTAAGCACTCTCTGAAAGTTCCAACTTAATACACAAATCCCTTTTTGAGATTTGCCATTTTGAAAATCTGCGTGCATATAGTGTATTTTGATTTAGTTCACGTTCCACCTCAAATACCTCATTCTGTCAAATTTTCAACTTAATATGCGTAGCCTACTACCAGGAACCAGTGGGGGAATCCCCGCTCGTAATTGATAATCACTTTAATCCTTTTATCTAGGCCTGAGCGTGCACATATTTCCTTTTGGTGAATTGACTTTCCCTTTAAGCACTCTCTGAAAGTTCCGACTTAATACACAAATCCCTTTTTGAGATATGCCATTTTGAAAATCTGCGTGCACATAGTGTATTTTCATTTAGTTCAAGTTCCACCTCAAATACCTCATTCTGTCAAATTTTCAACTTGATATGCGTAGCCTACTGCCAGGAACCAGTGGGGGAATCCTCGCTCGTAATTGCTAATCACTTTAACCCTTTTTCTCCATCGTCAAGTACATGCTCCAAAAATATTGTATTCAGAGATTTCATGTTAAAAAATTATCCAATCACTAATTACCCCTTTTTTGCATATGTCAATCAATGAATTCCGATTGTACAAAACATGTTTGACTACTTTATACCAAACCAGTTTTTAAGAAAAAAAATGTGTACGTGAACTCACGACGTACATTCTTATGAAATTCTTATCAATAGCACAGGAAGGAACATAAACTCCCAGAATAGCATAGGAAGGAACATAAAGGCCCAGAATAGCCTAGGAAGGAACATAAAGGACCAAAATAGTATAGAAAGGAACGTAAAGGACAAGAATAGCATAGGAAGTAACATAAAGGACCAGAATAGCATAGGAAGGAACGTAAAGGACCAGAATAGAATAGGAAGGAACATAAGCCAAGCAAATAACATGGGAATTGCTATTGGGCGAAGCAAATCCAGACGAGGCACCCTACTAGTGCTGTCAATTTCCCCCCTACATACATTTCAAAACCTTTTATATGGATATTCATTAAAAAAATTAAAATAAAACAAAAAACAAACCTACTCCCCTGGACTTGGAAAAACTCATATTCAAATCTCAGCAATTCAAAATTAAAGATTTTATTTAAGATAGATTTCAGGTTCTTTTTAGTGTTATAGTTGAAAAGGAGAATGTTTAAATATATTTTGTTTTCAGTAAAGCGCATCCTTGAAGTGGAACGTGCTCTATGGTTTTTCAAACAGTTCGTGGTAACGAACTGTAAGTAAGGAGCAACCCGGTTCAATAGTAACCGAAACTCTAAAAAACTGAATTTCAACGCCAAGATATACATCAAAAGAATCAGATTTTGGTGCTGATTTCAAATATATAAGTTTCATCAAGTTTAGTTTTACCCATCAAAAGTTACACTTCTGAGAAAATTTGCCTTATTTTCAAAAAAAGGGGGAAATATCCCATAAAAGTCATAGAACCTTAATGAAAATACCACCAGTATCAGATAATTCTACTATAGAGGTTTGAAGCTCCTATCTGCAAAAATGTGCAATTTTGTATTTTTTGCCAGAAGAAAGATCACGGATGCGTGTTTATTTTTTGGTTTTTTATTACCAGGGGTGATCGTATCGACCCAGTGATGCTAGAATATCGCAGGAGGGCTCATTCAAATGAAAATTGAAAGCTCTAGTGGTCTTTTTAAGTGACAAAAAATGGAGGGTAACTAGGCCCCCTCCCGCGCTCATTTTTTCCCAAAGTCACCCGATCAAAATTTTAAGGTAGCTATTTTGTTCAGCATGGTAAAAAAAATATAATAACTATGTCTTCGAGGATGACTTAATCCTTCAGAGTGCCCAGGGGACGGGCTGCAAGTTATGAATTTTATCCAATGTTTACATTTAGGATGGGTTCTGGGGAAGTATACCGACGGTTTTAGGGGGAATTTGTTACCGTCGTGGGGGGGGGGGTGAGGGTTACGTGGGAGGATCTTTCCATGGAGGATATTTTCATGGGGAAAGGGATATTGCTATGAAGGGGGCGCCGGATTTCCCAGCATTATTTAAAAAACGATCAGAAATTAAAAAAACAAGTTTTCAACTCAAAAACTTTTCAACTGAAAACTTTTCAACGTCAAAACTTAAAAAGAATAGAAAATATTACGTATACGATTGGGTTCGCCCACTGGGCAATACCTCGCTCTTTACGCTAAAGTTTTTCAGTACCTTTATAAGAGCTATTTATTCTAATTAACGGCATTTATGATTAAGAGGTCATTTTAAAAATAAATAGAAAAAATTCGAACTTTAGCATAAAGAGCGAGGTGACTAGGTAGGGGGGATGAACCCCCTAAATATACATAATAGAAATATACGACAAAAGAATGTTTGTTTCGTAAGTTAATTCGTAAGTTACGCATATTAATTGCTAATAAAAACGTTTGTAAATAAAATTTAACAACTTTAGATTAAGCCATTTAGCAAAAAAAAAAATTACTATTCAAATTTCGTTTTTGTTATTCATGTACGGTGAGCCAAAATCAAAACGTGTATTAATTTAAAATCGTTCAGAAATTAAAAAAGAAACAATTTTTTTTTAACTGAAAGTAAGGAGCGACATTAAAACTTAAAACGAACAGAAATTATTCCATTTATGAAAGGGGCTATCCCCTCCTCAACGCCTCGCTCTTTACGCTTAAGTTTCTAATTGTTTAAAAAAAGAGCTGTGAGAAAGAGTCAAACTTTAGTGTAAAGAGCGATGCGTTGAAAGTCTGTTCGTTTTTAGTTTTAAACTTGCATAAAGGAAAAATAAAAGCTAAAACATCAGAGGTAAGAGACCAATGTGACATAAATCAAATAACTTCATTTGGGGTCTCATCCGTGTTAATCTTCGTAAGAAATAATGTAACTAGCAATTGTTATTGTTACTAAGGGCTTTGGTTCGTCCTTTATTAGGTTGCAGCTACCCCTTCAACCATGATCGTTGTAACCTTTGATTATGACGTCACCCATCATTTTGTTTGCAAAATCCTGATATGTTTGATAATATCTTATTGGTTTCCCATCTACCTGAATCTGAATTTGCGCACAAACGGTCACAAATCTTTTGAATTGAGTTGCCGTATATTCTGTCCTTTCCGAACCCAATGCGAACATGTATTACGGATCCAACCCCCCATCTGGCAATAATGCTGCTTTAAAACGGCATCATATGATATCTATATATCAGACATATACTCTAAGAAATACTGGATGGTACAAGTCTCAGTAGTTGGAGTTGCTGCGTCTGCTCCAGCAAATGATCTCTCCAAATAAAGAAACATTGACCACCATGCTAATCTTTCATTTGACCCAAAAAATTCCCCAAGTCGAACATCAGCTGCATGTTTTATTTTATTTTTTGTTAAATAGCACTGTTGCAGTCAAAGGTCACTCCACCTTTGAAAAACACAAGGTTTGCCACCTGTCGATCAAAATCTTGCTTTTTAATTTAGTTGAATTATTCATTCTTGAATACCAAACCACCCTTATATCACGGATCGAGTTCATTTTTAAAGTTTAAATTAAAAAGTAAAAATTATTGCTCAGACACCATATATATTTTTGCAGTTTACATAATAACCTTTGCGATGCTGAACTAAAAACAAAAATAAAGTAAAATTTATCTTGAGCTTTTTTTCTACAGAAATTATAGAATAAATTTGTAGAGATGGCAATGGTATAGCAATGGTATGTTCTTCGAATGATCTCTTTTAATTAGATTGCTAGATACCACTGCAACCCGGAACTATTAAAAATATTTTGTCTTTAATTACAGAAGGAACTAGATGTGGCAAGTTTTACTATTGAGACGAGTCGCTCTTACTATACAACATACAGTTCGTTATCACGAACTGTTTGCTTTGATTTACCAATTGGTATCAAAATTTCGTTCTTTAGAGTTTCGGTTACTATTGAGACAAGTTGTTATTACTACTATAGAGCTCAGTACCATGAACTGTTTGATTGCTTCAAAATTTAAATATCTTTGAAAAGACTTCAGTATGAAAATATATTAAAAATTTCGTTTTTTGACTAAATTGATTCTACTTTAAAAACTATTTTATTTTTGATTACAAAAGGCACTAGATGTAGCAATTTGCTTTGCAATGAGCTATTATACAGCTTTCTATGATTTTCCAGTGCCCAGCTAGCTGAGGAGAAAGAAAAAGCGGAAAAAAAAAAATTTTGTTTGTGGAGAATATCGTGGTTAGTCAATTTTCTTGATTTTCAAGCCACTATATTTTTTTTGTTATTCAAGCCAAAGGACGGTAAGTTTGCTATATAGAAGTTTTGGACAAGGCGGTTCTTATAGCGTACTTCTTGTTTTGATTTGAATCTTTTTTCAGGAGTTATGAGTTACTTTAGTTTTTACTATGGGGCGTGATCGTCTCTAACTAGGTTGATAGCTACCGCAGCAACCTGGATTACTAACCAATACTATATTTAAGTAGCCTATAAAATTTAGTATAGGCAAGAGGTCGTTCTTTATTATAATTACTATGCATGAGCGATCGTTCTTTACTGTTAATATACTATAATTAAGTGGCGTATAAAATTTAGTATAGGCAAGAAGTTGTTCTTTATTATAAAAAGATTTTTAACCCAATTAATTTCCTTTAAAATGAGCCATTGAACTATTCTCTACGATGTTCCAGTGCCAAGCTATTTGTGGTAAAGAAATAACAAAAAAGAAAAAAATATGTCGTTTGTGGAGAATAACGTGGTTAAAGTCAATTTTCTTGATTTTCAAGCCAATACATTTTCTTTGTTATTATAGCCAAAGGACGGTAAGTTTCCTATATATGGGTTTCGGACAAGGCGGCTCTAATGGTGTACTTTTTGTTTCGATCTGACTTTTTTTTAGGAGCTAAGGGTTTTTATATTTCTTAACATTGGACATGATCGTTTCTATTTTGATCGGATTCTAGTTTTAGGAGTTATGGAATATTTTGTTTTTTACTATGGGACGTGATCATCTCTCACTAGCTTGCCAGCTACCACTGCAACCCGGATTGTTAGCTACCGCTGTAACCCGGATACTATTGGCTATAGTTTGATCTTAAACATATATTGACCTTAAATATAATTTTCGACATTTTCCCAGCATAGTAATCACAGACAGAGAATGAATCTATGACATCCTCTTTCCAACCTGTACAATGAATTAGCTGTTCTCTGTCATTTTGGGTATGTCCTGTTGTAGGTGTTCTAAAATCGTGGCCATCATTACATCAAAACCTTTCTTATTTGAAAGGGATCTTAGACTCTTCAATTGGTATTTTGTCTTTATCTGCTCGCAACTGTCACAATGCATTGTGGGGTATACATCCCTGATGTTAGCTACCTTATCAAGACTATCACCAAATAATTTTATTATTGTATTTTCGTCCACAGAAACTCTAATATTGCTATCACCGTAGATGAAGTCTTGACTATTATTACGACAGAGTCTACTTGACACTTCTTCTATATAATGACTTAGTTCCTTGTACGAGCTCTCGACTTTTAGTAGATTAATATGTTGTATAATCTTAGATTTTTATACTGCCTTACATACGCTATTCATGAAACAGGTCAAGACAGGAAAATGTGGAGCTAGTGCCCTTAGAGAACGCAAATAGCTCTGACATCCCTCATTTGGGCAACAGTATAACGAATGCCCATGCTTTCTTGTGTCCCTGTAATTGATTTCACAATAATCCAAGCCACCAAGGTAGAAATTAACCACTTTGTCAGTTGAAAATTTTAATGCTATATTATTTTCAAGGATATCGAAAAGAATTTGACATAATGCAATATCCGTCGGATAGAGCTTGCAGATATCAGGGTGACATTGCCAAGTAACCTGCTGCCCAATTTTTGGTTTTGAATGTTAGGTGACTCATAATTTCCATCATAATAATTGCCATCATAATTTCCTTGTCAGATCTAGATTCAGAGAATTTTTCAATAGTTGTCTCGTACTTTTCAGGACAGTTTGTTCTACTACACAGAGAATTTTTTGCCAAATATTCAGTAGAACTAAAAGAACTGTTTAAAACACAGTTAGTAATGCTTTTTTCTTGAGTCGGTGTTCCAGGAATTTGTTCTAAATCATTAGTCTTACAAACACATATACTAATAACCCTAACAGGCTTGTTTTCGCCATAATTGAAAAACATTACTTTTCCTTCGCTGTTGATAGGTATGCTTGTATACATATTTTTATTGCTGCTACATAAACTGCAATTGCTCCTTCCAAAATTAATATACGAATTTTCTAAGAAGTACGCCTCTGTATATTCACTGTGTTGTCGAACATTTTCCATTCATAACTTGCAGCCCTTCCCCTGGGCACTGTGAACGATTAAGTCATCCTCGAAGGCATAGTTATTATATTTTTTTTACCATGCTGAACAAAATAGCTATCTCAAAATTTTGATCGGGTGACTTTGGGAAAAAATGAGCGTGGGAGGGGGCCTAGTTACCCTCCATTTTTTGTCACTTAAAAAGACCACTAGAGCTTTCAATTTTCATTTGAATGAGCCCTCCTGCGATATTCTAGCATCACTGGGTCGATAAACACGCATCCGTGATCTGTCTTCTGGCAAAAAATACAAAATTGCACATTTTTGCATATAAGAGCTTCAAAGCTCTATAGTACAATTATCTGATACTGGTGGTATTTTCATTAAGGTTCTATGACTTTTATGGGATATTTCCCCCTATTTTCGAAAATAAGGCAAATTTTCTCAGAAGTGTAACTTTTGATGGGTAAAACTAAACTTGATGAAACTTATATATTTGAAATCAGCACCAAAATCTGATTCTTTTGCTGTATATCTTGGCGTTGAAATTCAGTTTTTTAGAGTTTCGGTTACTATTGAACCGGGTCGCTCCTTACTTACAGTTCGTTACCACGAACTGTTTGAAAAACCATAGAGCACGTTCCTCTTCAAGGATGCGCTTTACTGAAAACAAAATATGTTTAAACATTCTCCTTTTCAACTATAACACTAAAAAGAACCTGAAATCTATCTTAAATAAAATCTTGAATTTTGAATTGCTGAGATTTGAATATGAGTTTTTCCAAGTCCAGGGGAGTAGGTTTGTTTTTTGTTTTATTTTAATTTTTTTAATGAATATCCATATAAAAGGTTTTGAAATGTATGTAGGGGGTGAAATTGACAGCACTAGTAGGGTGCCTCGTCTGGATTTGCTTGGCCCAATAGCAATTCCCATGTTATTTGCTTGGCTTATGTTCCTTCCTATTCTATTCTGGTCCTTTACGTTCCTTCCTATGCTATTCTGGTCCTTTATGTTCCTTCCTATGCTATTCTTGTCCTTTACGTTCCTTTCTATACTATTTTGGTCCTTTATGTTCCTTCCTATGCTATTCTGGGCCTTTATATTCCTTCCTATGCTATTCTAGGAGTTTATGTTCCTTCCTATGCTATTCTAAGGGTTTATGTTCCTTCCTATGCTATTCTGGTCATTTACGTTCCTTCTTAGGCTATTCTGGGCCTTTATGTTCCTTCCTATGCTATTCTAGGAGTTTATGTTCCTTCCTGTGCTATTGATAAGAATTTCATAAGAATGTACGTCGTGAGTTCACGTGTACAATTTTTTTCTTAAAAAACTGGTATGGTATAAAGTAGTCAAACATGTTTTGTACAATCGGAATTCATTGATTGACATTTGCAAAAAAGGGGTAATTAGTGATTGGATAATTTTTTAACATGAAATCTCTGAATAAAATATTTTTGGAGCATGTACTTGACGATGGAGAAAAAGGGTTAAAGTGATTAGCAATTACGAGCGAGGATTCCCCCACTGGTTCCTGGCAGTAGGCTACGCATATCAAGTTGAAAATTTGACAGAATGAGGTATTTGAGGTGGAACTTGAACTAAATCAAAATACACTATGTGCACGCAGATTTTCAAAATGGCATATCTCAAAAAGGGATTTGTGTATTAAGTCGGAGCTTTCAGAGAGTGCTTAAAGGGAAAGTCAATTCACCAAAAGGAAATATGTGCACGCTCAGGCCTGGATAAAAGGATTAAAGTGATTAGCAATTACGAGCGGGGATTCCCCAACTGGTTCCTGGTAGTAGGCTACGCATATTAAGTTGAAAATTTGACAGAATGAGGTATTTGAGGTGGAACGTGAACTAAATCAAAATACACTATATGCACGCAGATTTTCAAAATGGCAAATCTCAAAAAGGGATTTGTGTATTAAGTTGGAACTTTCAGAGAGTGCTTAAAGGGAAAGTCAATTCACCAAAAGGAAATATGTGCACGCTCAGGTCTGGATAAAAGGATTAAAGTCATTAGCAATTACAAGCGGGGATTCTCCCACTGGTTCCTGGTTTCCTAAGGGTTTTTATATTTCTTAACATTGGACATGATCGTTTCTATTTTGATCGGATTCTAGTTTTAGGAGTTATGGAATATTTTGTTTTTTACTATGGGACGTGATCATCTCTCACTAGCTTGCCAGCTACCACTGCAACCCGGATTGTTAGCTACCGCTGTAACCCGGATACTATTGGCTATAGTTTGATCTTAAACATATATTGACCTTAAATATAATTTTCGACATTTTCCCAGCATAGTAATCACAGACAGAGAATGAATCTATGAAATCCTCTTTCCAACCTGTACAATGAATTAGCTGTTCTCTGTCATTAAGGGTATGTCCTGTTGTAGGTGTTCTAAAATCGTGGCCATCATTACATCAAAACCTTTCTTATTTGAAAGGGATCTTAGACTATTCAATTGGTATTTTGTCTTTATCTGCTCGCAACTGTCACAATGCATTGTGGGGTATACATCCCTGATGTTAGCTACCTTATCAAGACTATCACCAAATAATTTTATTATTGTATTTTCGTCCACAGAAACTCTAATATTGCTATCACCGTAGATGAAGTCTTGACTATTATTACGACAGAGTCTACTTGACACTTCTTCTATATAATGACTTAGTTCCTTGTACGAGCTCTCGACTTTTAGTAGATTAATATGTTGTATAATCTTAGATTTTTATACTGCCTTACATACGCTATTAATGAAACAGGTCAAGACAGGAAAATGTGGAGCTAGTGCCCTTAGAGAACGCAAATAGCTCTGACATCCCTCATTTGGGCAACAGTATAACGAATGCCCATGCTTTCTTGTGTCCCTGTAATTGATTTCACAATAATCCAAGCCGCCAAGGTAGAAATTAACCACTTTGTCAGTTGAAAATTTTAATGCTATATTATTTTCAAGGATATCGAAAAGAATTTGACATAATGCAATATCCGTCGGATAGAGCTTGCAGATATCAGGGTGACATTGCCAAGTAACCTGCTGCCCAATTTTTGGTTTTGAATGTTAGGTGACTCATAATTTCCATCATAATAATTGCCATCATAATTTCCTTGTCAGATCTAGATTCAGAGAATTTTTCAATAGTTGTCTCGTACTTTTCAGGACAGTTTGTTCTACTACACAGAGAATTTTTTGCCAAATATTCAGTAGAACTAAAAGAACTGTTTAAAACACAGTTAGAAATGCTTTTTTCTTGAGTCGGTGTTCCAGGAATTTGTTCTAAATCATTAGTCTTACAAACACATATACTAATAATCCTAACAGGCTTGTTTTCGCCATAATTGAAAAACATTGCTTTTCCTTCGCTGTTGATAGGTATGCTTGTATACATATTTTTATTGCTGCTACATAAACTGCAATTGCTCCTTCCAAAATTAATATACGAATTTTCTAAGAAGTACGCCTCCGTATATTCACTGTGTTGTCGAACATTTTCCATTGGATCTATAAACTGTTCCACAGTTGCCAATCCATACCTTGGAAGCTTTTCATTAAACTGACAACATTTCTTTTGGACATTACTATGAAGCTTTGCCAAAGCATTTCTAGCTGACTTTTCAACAGCATCCGCTCTTTCAATAAGAATTTTAATCGGTAATTTTGAATACTTTTCATGATCCTTGTAAAACATGCGTAAAATGTTTCTCAATTTACGAATATCAGCCTGCATTTTTCCCATCTTCTTGTATTTCTGAATGTAATTTTTCCCTTTGTCCTTATGCGTTCTTCGGTACAACCTGCCAGAGAATTTAATTTTTTCATTATAGCTTTTGTCACCCCAGTATCTAGCCGTTATTCTGGTAGCAACTTTTTTCTTATGTTTGTTTTTGTAATCTTTATCATTATCATACCGTTCCTTGCTCTTTTGTCTAGCCTGCTCAATTGTTGCTTCTCTATAAAGTTTATCATCGTGTTAAAGCTCCTTGATCTTTTGTCTAGCCTGCTCAATTTTTACTTCTCGATACGCCTGGTCGGTTGAATACCTTTGCTTTTCTCTTTTCAAGATACTATCTCTGTTGTCTGTGAAGTACTGTTTTTTTTAACTTGCGTGCAACTTGCTTTGATCTAACCATTATGTAATTAACGAATGAGACCATTTACATCTTTGTCGTTCTTAAGTAGTAATTATGACGTCACGGCGAATGATTTTATTTCTTGACGCCATGGCGCAATGATATTATTTCATGACGTCTTCAGAAACCACAACATAATATCGTGTTTTTCTATTCACGTCATAGCTCTAATATAAAACTATGACGACATTCATTATTTATCTAGTAAGGTTTCAAACAAGGTAGTTCTAATGATGTACTTTTGTTTTGATCTTACTCTATTTTAAGAGTTTTGGCTTGCTCGGTTGCTAGCTACTGCTGCAACCCAGATTCACATATATATTATTTATGAGAGGCGGCCTGGCCGAGTGGTCCAAGGCACTGGTGTTAGCCACCAGTCTCTTCGGAGGCCTGGGTTCAAATCTTTCCGCTGGTATACGATTATGTTTGAAAGACTGCAGTTTGAAAAGACATCAAAAATACAGTTTTTGGTGGAAAAATTTATTCTTTTTTAGAAATAATTTATTTTAGTTACTATTGATTTTTAACCCAATTAATTTCCTTTAAAATAAGCCATTGAACAACTCTCTACGATGTTCCAGTGCCGAGCTATCTGTGGAAAAGAAAAAAAGAAAAAAATATCCCGTTAAGGCAGAATGTTGTAGTAGCTGCCACTTTTCTTGATTTTCAAGCCAATATATTTCCCTTGCTGTTCAAGCCAAGGGGCTGAAAGTTTCCTATATAGGGGTTTCGGACAAGGCGGTTCTAATGGTGTACTTTTGAATTTTATCTGACTCTTTTTTTAGGAACTATGGGTTTTTGTATTTCTTAACATTGGACGTGATCGTCTCTTACTAGGTTGCTAGCTACCGCTGCAACCCAGATTGCTAGCTACCGCTGCAACCCAGATATTTCTTAACATTCGAAGTGATCGTCTCTTACTAGGTAGCTAGCTATCACTGCAACCCGGATTTGATCTGAGTTTTTTTTTGGAGTTATGGGTTTTTATATTTCTTAACATTGAACGTAATCGTCTCTTACTAGGTTGCTAGCTACCACTGCAACCCGGAAAATTTATTTTTTATTTTTGAGGTTGATTGTCTCTTACTAGGTTTACTTGCTACCGCTACAACCCTGACTACCACTACATCGAGATACTGTGAAATTACAAACAGGAAAAAGCCTATGGCTTTTTCTTAATTGGAATAGTAAGAGACAATCTGGGTAATACCTATGATAATGACGTCATTGACCAATCTTGATCATGAAATTATATCTGATGAAACTTACATATTCTGCATTTACAATGAACCATATCGATCCTTTTATCTACTTGTAGCTACCCCTGGAGCCACCGTATATCAGTTACTATTGGTGAGAGATCGTTCTTTACTGTACCATTGAACAACTCTGTACGATGTTCCAATGCCAAGCTATCTGTGGAATTACTAACCTATACTATAATTCAGTGGCGTATAAAATTTAGTATAGGCATGAGGTCGTTCTTTATTATAAATTGCAATTGGAAGCTCTGAAAAAGAAACTGTTTGTCAAGATGAAACTTAGTAAGTCTGCTAAGAAGCCTTGATTTAAAATATTCTGCATTCCTAATCCGAAATGCTCTTGCCTTGTCACGCAAGCCATATTTGCCTTTCGGGAAAAGATCTGGAAACACTTTTAGATCAAGTTCTTCCTGAAATAAGTCTTCGCTCTCACCTTTTAGTTTCTTGATTTGAAATTGGTCAGTACCAAGATCTTTCATCTGCTTAAAATCTTCAATGAAGTCTTTTGGAACCGCTGAATTGAGAGGCTGGACAAAAAAATGTTCAACCAATGTAGATTTTGCACTTTCTGTCAGTTTCTGAAGGATTGCAGCTTCTGGTATTTCAGGTAAATTATCAACACCAACCGCTTTTTCAGCAAGACGTGCTTCAAGTATTTTATTTAAATCTTCTAGGGTGTATGCACGTATTGTTTTATAGAGACGGTTGTTCTCTCTTAACCACAACAGTGCTTCATGGACTTTTCTCAGATCTATTAGTGCAGTCCAAACATTCTTGTTGTAAATAGGCTGACCATTGACAATGACTACAAAACTATCAATGTTAAGAAGTTTTTCGGGCTGAATATCTGCATTTCCTTGCACATCAACAGGTAGATATACTATTCTCCCCTTAAGAGCCTCAACAATTTCTGTTCTAGGTCTCTTCAATGCAGTTACCTGCCCTAATCTGACGATCGTAAAACAAGGCATTGCAAATCGAATCATTGCCATTTCAAAATTATTTAAACACTTTATACATTCCGGTGTACAGTCTATATGAAGGTCATTTAATACTGGTCGGACATTCTCCTGACTTTTCAACATTTTCCCAGCACAGTAATCACAGACAGAGAATGAATCTATAACATCCTCTTTCCAACCTGTACAATGAATTAGCTGTTCTCTGTCATCTTTGGGTAGGTCCTGTTGTAGGTGTTCTAAAATCGCGGCCATCATTACATCAAAACCTTTCTTATTTGAAAGGGATCTTAGACTCTTCAATTGGTATTTTGTCTTTATCTGCTCGCAACTGTCACAATGCATTGTGGGATATACATCCCTGATGTTAGCTACCTTATCAAGGCTCTCACCAAATAATTTTATTATTGTCTTTTCATCCACAGAAACTCTGATATTGCTATCATCGTAGATGAAGTCTTGACTATTATTACGACAGAGTCTACTTGACACTTCTTTTATATAATGACTTAGTTCCTTGTACGAGCCCTCGACTTTTAGTAGATTAATATGTTGTATAATCTTACATTTTGATACTGCCTTGTATACTGCCTCGTACGCTATTAATGAAACAGTTCAAGACAGGAAAATGTGGAGCTAGTGCCCTTAGAGAACGCAAATAGCTCTGACATCCCTCATTTGGGCTACAGTATAACGAATGCCCATGCTTTTTTGTGTCCCTGTAATTGATTTCACAATAATCCAAGCAACCAAGGTAGAAATTAACCAATTTGTCAGTTGAAAATCTTAATGCTATATTATTTTCAAGGATATCAAAAAGAATTTGACATAATTCAATATCCGTCGGATGGAGCTTGCAGATTTCAGGGTGACATTGCCAAGTAACGTACTGCCCAATTTTTGGTTTTGAATGTTTACTCAGATTGTTATAGGTGACTTCAGCCATCATAATTTCCTTGTCAGATCTAGATTCAGAGCATTTTTCAATAGTTGTCTCGTACTTTTCAGGACAGTTTGTTCTACTACACAGAGAATTTTTTGCCAAATATTCAGTAGAGCTAAAAGAACTGTTTAAAACACAGTTAGAAATGCTTTTTTCTTGAGTCGGTGTTCCAGGAATTTGTTCTAAATCATTAGTCTTACAATCACATATACTAATAAACCTAACAGGCTCGTTTTCGCCATAATTGAAAAACATTACTTTTCCTTCGCTGTTGATAGGTATGCTTGTATATATATTTTTATTGCTGCTACATAAACTGCAATTGCTCCTTCCAAAATTAATATACGAACTTTCAAAGAAGTACGCCTCCGTATATTCACTGTGTTGTCAAACATTTTCCATTGCATCTATAACTGTTCCGCAGTTGCCAGTCCATTACTTGGAAGCTTTTCATTAAACTGACAACATTTCCTTTGGATTTTACTATAAAGCTTTGCCAAAGCATTTCTAGCCGACTTTTCAACAGCATTCGCTCTTTCAAAGAGAATTTTAATCTGTAATTTTGAATACTTTTCGTGATCCTGGTAAAACATGTGTAAAATGTTTCTCAATTTACGAAGATCAGCCTGCATTTTTGCCATCTTCTTGTACTTCTGAATGTAATTTTTCCCTTTGTCCTTATGCGTTCTTCGGTACAACCTCGCAGAGAATTTAATTTTTTCATTATAGCTTTTGTCACCCCAGTATCTACCCATTATTCTGGTAGCAACTTTTTCTTATGTTTGTTTCGGTAATCTTTATCATTATCATACCGTTCCTTGCTCTTTTGTCTAGCCTGCTCAATTGTTGCTTCTCTATAAAGTTTATCATTGTGATAACGCTCCTTGATCTTTTGTGTAGCCTGCTCAATTCTTGCTTCTCTGTAATCTTCATCATTTTGATAAGATCTTTTGTTTGGCTGTCTCAATTTTTACTTGTCGATACACCTGGACGGTTGAATACCTTTCCTTTTCTTTTTTCTTATATTTGATTCGGTAATCTTCATCATTATCATACTGTTCCTTGATCTTTTGTTTGGCTGTCTCAATTTTCGCATGTCTATAAACTATATCATTATAATAACGCTGTTTGTCACTATCAATTTTCGCATCTCGATACGCGTGGTCGGTTGAATACCTTTGCTTTTCTCTTTTCAAGATACTATCTCTGTTGTTTGTGTAGTACTGTTTTTTTTAACTTGCGTGCAGCTTGCTTTGATCTAACCATTATCTAATTATGAATGAGAACATTTACAGTTCTGACGCTTCTTATATAGTAATTATGACGTCACGACGTAATGATTTTATTTCATGATGACGTCATGGCGCAATGATATTATTTCATGACGTCTTCAGAAACCACCACATAATTTCGTGTTTTTCTATTAACGTCATAGCTCTAATATAAAGCTATGACGACATTCATTATTAATCTAGTAGGGTTTCAGACAAGGTAATTCTAATGATGTACTTTTGTTTTGATCTGACTCTATTTTTAGGAGTTTTGGGTTTTTATATTTCTTAGCATGGGACTGATCGTCTCTTAATAGGTTGCTAGCTACTGCTGCTACCCAGATTCACATATATATTATTTATGAGAGGCAGCCTGGCCGAGTGGTCCAAGACACTGGTGTTAGCCACCAGTCTCTTCGGAGGCGTGGGTTCAAATCTTACCGCTGGTATAATGTTTGAAATACTGCAGTGTGAAAAGACATCAAAAATGCAGTTTTTGGTGGAAAAATTTATTCTCTTTTATAAATAATTTATTTTAGTCACTATAGATTTTTAACTTAATTAATTTCCTTTAAAATGAGCTATTGAACAACACTCTACGATGTTCCAGTGCCAAAGCTATCTCTGGAAAAGAAGAAAAAAGAAAAAAAAAGTAAAAAATATCCCGTTTAGGCAGAATGTTGTAGTAGCTGCCACGTTTCTTGATTTTCAAGCCAATATATTTCCCTTGCTGTTCAAGCCAAGGGACAGAAAGTTTCCTATATAGGGGTTTCGAACAAGGCGGTTCTTATGGTGTACTTTTTGTTTTGGTCTGACTCCTTTTTTAGGAACTATGGGTTTTTATATTTCTTAACATTGGACGTGATCGTCTCTTACTAGGTTACTAGCTACCGCTGCAACCCGGATTACATCTTTGTTCTTCTTAAATAGTAATTATGACGTTATGACGTAATTATTTTGTTTCATGACGTCATGGCGTTATGATATTATTTCATGACGTCTTCAGAAACAACAACTTCATGTCGTGTATTTCTATTCAAGTCAAAACTCTAATAAAACTAAGACGACATTCAATATTTATCTAGTAGGGTTTCAGACAAGGTGGTTCTAATGATGTACTTTTTGTTTTGGTCTGACTCCTTTTTTAGGAACTATGGGTTTTTATATTTCTTAACATTGGACGTGATCGTCTCTTACTAGGTTACTAGCTACCGCTGCAACCCGGATTACATCTTTGTTCTTCTTAAATAGTAATTATGACGTTATGACGTAATGATTTTGTTTCATGACGTCATGGCTTTATGATATTATTTCATGACGTCTTCAGAAACAACAACTTCATGTCGTGTATTTCTATTCAAGTCAAAACTCCAATAAAACTAAGACGACATTCATTATTTATCTAGTAGGGTTTCAGACAAGGTGTTCTAATGATGTACTTTTTTTGATCTGACTCTATTTTTCGGAGTTCTGGGTTTCTATATTTCTTAGCATTGGACTGATCGTCTCTTACTAGGTTGCTAGCTACTGCTGCAACCTGGATTCACATATATATTTATGAGAAGCAGCCTGGCCGAGTAGTCCAAGGCACTGGTGTTAGCCACCAGTCTCTTCGGAGGCGTGGGTTCAAATCTTACCGCTGGTATATAGGTATATACGATTATGATTTATGTACAAAAATCAAATATCTTTGAAAATACTGCAGCATGAAAAGAAATTAAAAATATAGTTTTTGGTGGACTAAAGATTTGTAACCCAATTAATTTCCTTTAAAATGAGCTATTGAACAACTCTCTACGATGTTCCAGTGCCAAGCTATCTGTGAAAAAGAAAGAAAAAAAGAGAAAGAAACAAGTATGCCGTTTGTGGAGAATTACTTGGTTAAAGTCAATTTACTTGATTTTCAAGCCAATATATTTCCCTTGCTTTTCAAGCCAAATGACAGAAAGTTTCCTATACAGGGGTTTTGGACAAGGCGGTCTAATGGTGTACTTCTTGTTTTGATCTGACTCCTTTTTTAGGAGCTATGGGTTTTTATATTTCTTAACATTGGACGTGATCGTCTCTTACTAGGTTGCTAGCTTTCGTTGCGACCCGGAGGATCATCTTTTAATGAATCTTTATTATAATTCTTTACTATAACAACCAGGATGACGTCAGTTACAACTTGGGTTTGTTTTTATGCTATATCATTACAAACAGGAAAAAGCCAACGGCTTTTTCTTCTTTGAAATAGTAAGAGACGATCCTCAAGTCTAATCTAAGTCCAATGTAGGCAGTGGTATGTTATTCCAATGATCGTATTTTAATATAATTTTCTTGACTTTAAAGCCAATATATTTCCATTGCTGTTCAAGCCAAGGGATTGAAAGTTTCCTTATACAGGGTTTCGGACAAGACGTTTCTAATGGCGTACTTTTTCTTTTGATCTAACTCCTTTTTTAGGAACTATGAGTTTTTATATTTCGTAACATTGAACGTGATCGTCTCTTACTAGGTTGCTAGCTACCGCTGCTACCGAGACTAGGCTGCTAGCTACCACTACAACCCGGATAATTGACAAATACCATTTATGATGAGCTATATTTGTCATTTATTTAACTACACCTGGAACCAGCATATATCAGTTAGTAAGGGAGAGAGATCGTTCTTTACTGTAACATGGGTTCGAATCCCACCGATGACAGTATTTTATACCAAATCTAATTATAATCTTGTTTTAGTTACTATGAACTGAAGTTCGTTCTTTACTATAATTGTTTTGATCTTACTCTATTTTTAGGAGTTTTGGGTTTTTATATTTCTTAGCATGGGACTGATCGTCTCTTACTAGGTTGCCAGCTACTGCTGCAACCCAAATTATGAGAGGCAGCCTGGCCGAGTGGTCCAAGACACTGGTGCTAGCCACCAGTCTCTTCGGAGGTGTGGGTTTAAATCTTACCGCTGGTAAACGATTATGTTTGAAAGACTGCAGTGTGAAAAGACATCAAAAATGCAGTTTTTGGTGGAAAAATTTATTCTCTTTTAGAAATAATTTATTTTAGTTACTATAGATTTTTAACCCAATTTATTTGCTTTAAAATGAGCTATTGAACAACCCTCTACGATGTTCCAGGGCCAAGCTATCTGTAGAAAAGAAAGAAAAAAGAAACAAAAATATCCTGTTTAGGCAGAATGTTGTAGTAGCTGCCACTTTTCTTGATTTTCAAGCCAATATATTTCCTTTGCTGTTCAAGCAAAGGGACAGAAGGTTTCCTATTCAGGGGTTTCGGACAAGGCGGTTCTAATGGTGTTAGGCTCCTTTGTTAGGAACTATGGGTTTTTATATTTCTTAACATTGGACGTGATCGTCTCTTACTAGGTTGCTAGCTACCGCTGCAACCCGGATCACAGAAATATTAAGAGACTACCCTCAAACAATCAAGTAGCTAATTAAATCAAATGTATGTATTTGGTTTTTATTCCAATGACCGTCTTTTAGTGGAAAATTTTAATATATTGACCTTAATTATAATAACTGTACTAGCCTATACTATAGTTAAGTGGCCTATAAAATTTAGTATAGGAAAGAGGTCGTTCTTTATTATAACTCTTACTAGGTTGCTAGCTACCGCTGCAACCCGGATTAAAATCTAATCACTGGTCTTTTACCCTAAACAAGATTTTAATTTATGTCTAATATTAATCATTAATTCAGTTAACATGGGCAAAGTGTCGTTCTTTATTGTGATATCTCTGGATACAAAAGAAAAAAGAAAACAAAATATACTGTTTAGGCAGAATTTTGTAGTAGCTGCTACTTTTCTTGATTTTCAAGCCAATATATTTTCCTTGCTGTTCCAGCCAAGGGACAGAAAGTTTCCTATACAGGGGTTTCGGACAAGGCAGTTCTAATGGTGTACTTTTTATTTTGATCTGACTCCTCTGTTAGGAACTATGGGTTTTTATATTTCTTAACATTGGACGTGATCGTCTCTTACTAGGTTGCTAGCTACCGCTGCAACCCGGATTCCTTGTTATTCAAGCCAAAGGGCGGTAAGTTTCCTTTATAGAGGTTTCGGACAAGGCGGTTCTAATGGTGTACTTTTTGTTTTGATCTGACTCTTTTTTTAGGATTTGGGGGGTTTTATATTTCTTTACATTGGAGGTGATCGTCTCGTACTAGGCTGCTAGCTACCGCTGCAACCCGGAAAAATAATTACAAACAGGAAAAAGCCTACGGCTTATTCTTCTTTGAAATAGTAAGAGACGAACCTCAAACAACCAAGTAGCTAACTGAGTCCAATATATGCAATGGTTTATTATTGTAATGGTCTTCTTTTGTAGTTTTGTAAGAAAAATGATTCTATTTTAAAAAATTTGTTTTATAATAACAAAATATTTTTAAACCCAATAATTTCCTTTAAAATGAGCCATTAAAGAACTCTCTACGATGTTGCAGTGCCAAGCTATCTATGAAATTACAAACCTATACTTTAATTAAGTGGCGTATAAAATTTAGTATAGGCAAGAGGTCGTTCTTTATTATAAAAAATATAAATACTGTAATCTTAACTATAGTGAAGTTGCCTATGCAAGTTAGTATAGGGAAGAGTTCGATCTTTATTATAAAATTTATTATAATCCTTGAACTTTTGTTTGGCTGTCTCAATTTTCGCATGTCTATAAACTACATCATCATTATAATAACACTGTTTGTCACTATCAATTTTCGCATCTCGATACGCGTGGTCGGTTGAATACCTTTGCTTTTCTCTTTTCAAGATACTATCTCTGTTGTTTGTATAGTACTGTTTTTTTAACTTACGTATAGCTTGCTTTGATCCAACCATTATCTAATTATGAATGAGAACATTTACAGTTCTGACGCTTCTTATATAGTAATTATGACGTCACGAAGTAATGATTTTATTTCATGACATCATGGTGCAATGGTATTATTTCATGACGTCTTCAGAAACCACAATATAAGGTTGTGTTTTTCTATTCACGTCATAGCTCTAATATAAAACTACTACGACATTCATTATTTATCTAATAGGGTTTCAGATAAGGTAGTTCTAATGATGTACTTTTGTTTTGATCTGACTCTATTTTTAGGAGTTTTGGGTTTTTATATTTCTTAGCATTGGACTGATCTCTTACTAGGCTGCTAGCTACTGCTGCAACCCATATTCACATATATATTATTTATGAGACGCAGCCTGGCCGAGTGGTCCAAGGCACTGGTGTTAGCCACCAGTCTCTTCGGAGGCGTGGGTTCGAATCTTACCGCTGGTATACGATTATGTTTGAAAGACTGCAGTGTGAAAACACATCAAAAATGCAGTTTTTGGTGGAAAAATTTATTCTCTTATTGAAATAACTTATTTTAGTTACTATAGATTTTTAACCCAATTAATTTCCTTTAAAATGAGCCATTGAACAACTCTCTACGATGTTCCAGTGCCAAGCTATCTCTGGAAAAGAAGAAAAGAGAAAAAAAATATCCCGTTTAGGCAGAATGTTGTAATAGCTGCCACTTTTCTTGATATTCAAGCCAATATATTTCCCTTGCTGTTTCAAGCCAAGGGACAGAAAGTTTCCTATACAGGGGTTTCGGACAAGGCGGTTCTAATGGTGTACTTTTGAATTTGATCTGACTCCTTTGTTAGGAACTATGGGTTTTTATATTTCTTAACATTGGACGTGATCGTCTCTTACTAGGTTGCTAGCTACCGCTGCAACCCGGAAGCTGTTCCGCAGTTTCCAGTCCATACCTTGGAAGCTTTTCATTAAACTGACAACATTTCTTTTGGATATTACTATGAAGCTTTTCCAAAGCATTTCTAGCCGACTTTTCAACAGCATCCGCTCTTTCAAAGAGAATTGTAATCTGTAATTTTGAATACTTTTCGTGATCCCGATAAAACATGCGTAAAATGTTTCTCAATTTACAAAGATCAGCCTGCATTTTGCCATCTTCTTGTATTTCTGAATGTAATTTTTCCCTTTGTCCTTATGTGTTCTTCGGTACAACCTCGCAGAGAATTCAATTATTTCATTATAGCTTTTGTCACCCCAGTATCTACCCATTATTCTGGTAGCAACTTTTTTCTTATGTTTGTTTCGGTAATCTATATCGTTATCATACCGTTTCTTACTCTTTTGTCTGGCTGTCTCAATTTTCGCATGTCTATAAACTACATCATTATAATAACGCTGTTTGTCACTATCAATTATTACTTCTCGATACGCCTGGTCGGTTGAATACCTTTGGTTTTTTCTTTTCAAGATGCTATCTATGTTTTTTTGGTAGTACTGTTTTTTTAACTTGCGTGTAGCTTGCTTGATTGAAACCATTTTGTATCTATTAGCTGAATGTTTTTATGTTACGTATCAAGTATCAAGAACCTAACAAAAAATTAAACTAATTTTTAAATTTTCAAGTATTTTTCTAGTCTAAACTAAAAGATTAAAACTATTGTTCAGACACCATAAATATTTTTGCAGTTTATAAATTTAGCGATTCTGATCTAAAAACGAAAATAAAATAAAAATTAATTTTTCAGTGTTTACGTCACGTCGATAATTAAGTCATGTTATTAGTACACAATTGGTTTTAGATTTTACGTCATGTCACTTATTACGTCATATATGGTTATTAGTAGATAATCGGTAAAATATTCGTCCTTTATTATAATTTTTGGTGGAAAAATTTATTCTCTTTTAGAAATAATTTATTTTAGTTACTATAGATTTTTAACCCAATTAATTGCATTGAAAATGTGCCATTGAACAACTCTCTACGATATTCCAGTGCAAAGCTATCTCTGGAAATAAAGAAAAAAAGAAAAAAAGAAAAAAAAATATCCCGTTTAGGCAGAATGTTGTAGTAGCTGCCACTTTTCTGGATTTTTAAGCCAATATATTTCCCTTGCTGCTCAATCCAAGGGACAGAAAGTTTACTATACAGGGGTTTCGGACAAGGCGGTTCTAATGGTGTACTTTTGAATTTGATCTGACTCCTTTTTTAGGAACTATGGGTTTTTATATTTTTTAACATTGGACGTGATCGTCTCTTACTAGGTTGCTAGCTACCGCTGCAACCCGGAAAACTTTTAAAAAATACGACAATACAGGCGAATTATACAAAATGCAGGATATCCAACCATCCATAATAATAGGCGGTAAGTGAAGAGCTGCCTTTGTTAGCAGAGATGATTTATGATGATTTCTTAAGGAACATAATTAAAATTTCTTAATGTAATAAAAATAATTCGTTTTAATTAGAAAAGTTTTTTAACCCCATTAATATCCTTTAAAATGAACCATTGAACAACTCTCTACGATGTTCCAGTGCCAAGCTATCTGTTGAATTACTAGCCTATGCTATAATTAAGTGGCGTATAAAATTTAGTATAGGCAAAAGGTCTTTCTTTATTATAACTAGCTATCGCTGCAACCCGGAGTTTACATATCGGTCCTTTATGTAAATTACTATGGGGCGTGATCGTCTCTTACTAGGTTACTAGCTACCACTGCAACCGGGATCATATAAAAAAACCTAATTGACAAATACTATTTATGATGAACTATATCGGTCGTTGTTGCTAGCTACCGCTGCAACCCGGATAACAAACTGATTACAAAAAGGAAAAAGCTTACGGCTTTTTCTTTTTTGAAATAGTAAGATACGAACCTCAAACAATCAAGTACCTAACTAATTCCAATGTATACAATTGTTCGTTATTCCAATGATCGTTTTTTAATGTAGCTCTTACTAGGTTGCTAGTTACCGCTGCAACCTGGATTAAAAAGATGCTCAGTTAGCTACCTCATAGCCAAAAATAATGATTTCAATATAAATTAATATAGGCAAGAGGTCGTTCTTTATTATAACTACTTTAAAAATTTTTAATTACAAAAGTGACTAGATGTTGCAATTTCCTTTAAAATGAGCTATTATACAGCTCTCTATGATTTTCCAGTGCCCAGCTAGTTGAGGAGGAAAATCAAGCGGAAAGAAAAAATATCCCGTTTGTGGAGAATAACTTGGTTAAAGTCAATTTTCTTGATTTTCAAGCCAATATATTTTCTTTGTTATTCAAGCCAAAGAGTGATAACTTTCCTTAATAAGGGTTTTGGACAAGGTGGTTCTAATGGTGTAATTTTTGTTTTGATCTGACTCTTTTCTCAGGAGTTAGGGGTTTTTATATTTTATAACATTGGACGTGATTGTCTCTTACTAGGTTGCTAGCTACCGCTGCAACCCGGATATTTGATTGCTTCAAAATTTAAATATCTTTGAAAAGACTGCAGTATGAAAATACATCAAAAATGAATTTTTTTTTGACAAAATTGATTTTACTTTAAAAGGTATTTTATTTTTCATTACAAAAGTGACTAGATGTTGCAATTTCCTTTAAAATGAGCTATTATACAGCTCTCTATAATTTTCCAGTTCCCAGCTATTTGAGGAGGAAAATCAAGCGAAAACAAAAAAATATCCCGTTTGTGGAGAATAACGTGGTTAAAGTCAATTTTCTTGATTTTCAAGAAAATATATTTTCTTTGTTATTCAAGCCAAAGAGTGATAAGTTTCCTTAATAGGGGTTTTGGATAAGGTGGTTCTAATGGTGTAGTTTTTATTTTGATCTGACTCTTTTCTCAGGAGTTAGGGGTTTTTATATTTCTTAACATTGGACGTGATCTTCTCTTACTAGGTTGCTAGCTACCGCTGCAATCCGGATACCACTGAAACCTGGATGGTATTCAAATGATCGTCTTTTAATATAACATTAATTTCCTTTAAAATGAGCCATTGAACAACTCTCTAAGATGTTCCAGTGCCATGCTATCTGTTGAATTACTAACCTATACAATAATTTAGTGGCGTTTAAAATTTAGTATAGGTATGAGGTCGTTCTTTATTATAATACTAGGTTGCTAGCTACAGTTGCAACCCGGAAAAGAAAAAAATATCCCGTTTGTGGAGAATAACTTGGCTAAAGTCAATTATTTTGATTTTCAAGCCAATATATTTTCTTTGTTATTCAAGCCAAAGAGTGATATGTTTCCTTAATAGGGGTTTTGGACAAGGTGGTTCTAATGGTGTAATTTTTGTTTTGATCTGACTCTTTTCTCAGGAGTTAGGGGTTTTTAAATTTCTTAGCATTGGACGTGATCGTCTCTTACTAGGTTGATAGCTACCGCTGCAACCCGGATCCTTTAATGTAAAAACCTTTTTGAAATACCATGAACTGTTTGATTTATGTGTCATATTGTTAATTTTACAGCTTTAATTAATGACGTCATAGTCTAAGTGGCTAACACGATCAGCCGATAATCAAAAGGTTGGTGGTTCAAATCTAGTCGGGGTCGTGTTTTTTTAATTTGTAATTCAGCAATAAAAAAAACCATATTATTACTATATCATTAACTATAATTAAGTTGAGTATCTAATACAGTATAGGCAAGAGATCGTTCTTTATTATAATACATCTATAAACTGTTCCGCAGTTGCCAATCCATACCTTGGAAGCTTTTCGTTAAACTGTCAACATTTCTTTTGGATATTACTATGAAGCTTTGCCAAAGAATTTCTAGCCGACTTTTCAACAGCATCCGCTCTTTCAAAGAGAATTTTAATCTGTAATTTTGAATACTTTTCGTGATCCCGATAAAACATGCGTAAAATGTTTCTCAATTTGCAAAGATCAGCCTGCATTTTTGCAATCTTCTTGTATTTCTGAATGTAATTTTTCCCTTTGTCCTTATGCGTTCTTCGGTACAACCTCGCAGAGACGTTAATTTTTTCATTATAGATTTTGTCACCCCAGTAACGCTCCTTGATGTTTTGTTTGGCTGTCTCAATTTTTACTTCTCGATACACCTGGACGGTTGAATACCTTTGCTTTTGGTTTTTCTTATATTTGATGTGCTAATCTTCATCATTGTGATAACTCTCCTTGAACTTTTGTTTGGCTGTCTCAATTTTTGCATGTCTATAATCTTCATCATTTTGATAACACATCTTGCTGTTTTGTTTTACTCCCTCAATTTTTACTTCTCGATACGCCTGGTCGGTTGAATACCTTTGCTTTTCTCTTTTCAAGATACTATCTCTGTTGTTTGTGTAGTACTGTTTTTTTAACCTGCGTGCAGCTTGCTTGATTGAAACCATTATGTAATTATGAATGAGAACATTTACAGTTCTGACGCTTCTTATATAGTAATTATGACGTCAGGGCGTAATGATTTTATTGACGTCATAGCGCAATGATATTATTTCATGACGTCTTCAGAAACCACAACATAATATCGTGTTTCTCTATTCACGTCATAGCTCTAATATAAAACTATGACGACATTCATTATTTATCTAGTAGGGTTTCAGACAAGGTAGTTCTAATGATGTACTTTTGTTTTGATCTGACTCTATTTTTAGGAGTTTTGTTATATTTCTTAGCATTGGACTGATCGTCTCTTACTAGGTTGCTAGCTACTGCTGCAACCCAGATTTACATATATATTATTTATGAGAGGCAGCCTGGCCGAGTGGTCCAAGGCACTGGTGTTAGCCACCAGTCTCTTCGGAGGCGTGGGTTCAAATCTTACCGCTGGTATAATGTTTGAAATACTGCATTGTGAAAAGACATCGAAAATGCAGTTTTTGGTGGAAAAATTTATTCTCTTTTAGAAATAATTTATTTTAGTTACAGAAGGTTTTTAACCCAATTAATTTCCTTTAAAATGAGCTATTGAACAACTTTCTACGATGTTCCAGTGCCAAGCTATCTCTAAAAAGAAAGAAAAGAGAAAAAAATATCCCGTTTGTGGAGAATAACATGGTAAAAGTCAATTTGCTTGATTTTCAAGCCAATATATTTTCTTTGTTATTCAAGCCAAAGGACGGTAAGTTTCCTTTATAGAGGTTTCGGACAAGGCGGTTCTAATGGTGTACTTTTTGTTTTGATCTGACTCCTCTGTTAGGAACTATGGGTTTTTATATTTCTTAACATTGGACGTGATCGTCTCTTACTAGGTTGCTAGCTACCGCTGCAACCCGGATATAGCTCTAATATAAAGCTATGACGACATTCATTATTTATCTAGTCGTGTTTCAGACAAGGTAGTTCTAATGATGTAATTTTGTTTTTATCTGACTCTATTTTTAGGAGTTTTGGGTTTTTATATTTCTTCGCAGGGGACTGATCGTCTCTTACTAGGTTGCTAGCTACTTCTACAACCCAAATTATAAGAGGCAGCCTGGACGAGTGGTCCAAGGCACTGGTGTTAGCCACCAGTCTCTTCGGAGGCATGGGCTCAAATCTTACCGCTGGTATACGATTATGTTTGAAAGACTCCAGTGTGAAAAGACATCAAAAATGCAGTTTTTGGTGGAAAAATTTATTCTCTCTTAGAAATAATTTATTTTAGTTACTATAGATTTTTAACCCAATAAATTTCCTTTAAAATGATCTATTGAACAACCCTTTACGATGTTCCAGTGCCAAGCTATCTGTGGAAAAGAAAAAAGAAAAAAAAGAAAAAAATATCCCGTTTAGGCAGAATGTTGTAGTAGCTGCCACTTTTCTTGATATTCAAGCCAATATATTCCCCTTGCTGTTCAAGCCAAGGAGCAGAAAGTTTCCTATACAGGGGTCTTGGACAAGGAGGTTCTAATGGTGTACTTTTTTTTTTGATCTGACTCCTTTGTTAGGAACTATGGGTTTTTATATTTCTTAACATTGGACGTGATCGTCTCTTATTAGGTTGCTAGCTACCGCTGCAACCCGGATGATCTGACTGTATTTTTGGGAGTTTTGGGTTTTTATATTTCTTAGCATTGGACTGATCGTCTCTTGCTAGGTTGCTAACTACTGCTGCAACTCAGATTCACATATATATTATTCATGAGAGGCAGCCTGGCCTAGTGGTCCAAGGCACTGGTTTTAGCCACTAGTCTCTTCGGAGGCGTGGTATCAAATCTTACAAAAGAAAAAAAGAAGAAAAAAAAGTATGCCGTTTAGGCAGAATGTTGTAGTAGCTGCCACTTTTCTTGATTTTCAAGCCAATATATTTCCCTTGCTGTTCAGGCCAAGGGACAGAAAGTTTACTATACAGGGTTTTCGGACAAGGCAGTTCTAATGGTGTACTTTTGAATTTGATCTGACTCCTTTTTTAGAAATAATGGGTTTTTATATTTCTTAAAACTGGACATGATCGTCTCTTACTAGGTTGTTAGCTACCGCTGCAACCCGGACAACCAATCAAGTAGCTAATTATAATTCACATATATATTATTTATGAGAGGCAGCCTGGCTGAGTGGTCGAAGGCACTGGTGTTAGCCACCAGTCTCTTCGGAGGCGTGGGTTCAAATCTTACCGCTGGTATACGATTATGTTTGAAAGACTGCAGTATGAAAAGACATCAAAAATGCAGTTTTTGGTGGAAAAATTTATTTTCTTTTAGAAATAATTTATTTTAATTACTATAGATTTTTAACCCAATTAATTTCCTTTAAAATGAGCCATTGAACAACTCTCTACAATGTTCCAGTGCCAAGCTATCTCTGGATACAAAAGAAAAAAAGAAAAAAAATATCCTGTTTAGGCAGAAGGTTGTAGTAGCTGCCATTTTTCTTGATTTTCAAACCAATATATTTCCCTTGCTGTTCAAGCCAAGGGACAGAAAGTTGACTATACAGAGGTTTCGGACAAGGCGGTTCTAATGGTGTACTTTTTGTTTTGATCTGACTCCTTTGTTAGGAACTATGGGTTTTTATATTTCTTAATATTGGACGTAATCGTCTCTTACTAGGGTTCTAGCGACCACGGAAACCCGGATTACCGCTGGTATACGATTATGTTTGAAAGACTGCAGTGTGAAAAGACATCAAAAATGCAGTTTTTGGTGGGAAAATTTATTCTCTTTTAGAAATAGTTTATTTTAGTTACTATAGATTTTAAACCCAATTAATTTCCTTTAAAATGAGCCATTGAACAACTCTCTACGATGTTCCAGTGCCAAGCTATCTCTGGATACAAAAGAAAAAAAGAAAAAAAATATCCTCTTTAGGCAGAATGTTGTAGTAGCTGCCACTTTTCTTGATTTTCAAACCAATATATTTCCCTTGCTGTTCAAGCCAAGGGACAGAAAGTTGACTATACAGGGGTTTCGGACAAGGCGGTTCTAATGGTGTACTTTTTGTTTTGATCTGACTCCTTTGTTAGGAACTATGGGTTTTTATTTTTCTTAACTTTGGACGTGATCGTCTCTTACTAGGTTGCTAGCTACCACTGCAACCCGGATTATGACCACGAACTGTTTGATTTAATACTTCGGTTATTATGAGTTACAGTTCGTTCCTTAATGTAATATTTCCCTTGCTGTTCAAGCCAAGGGACAAAAAGTTTACTATACAGGGGTTTGGACAAGGTGGTTCTAATGGTGTACTTTTTGTTTTGATCTGACTCCTTTGTTAGGAACTATGGGTTTTTATATTTCTTAACATTGGACGAGATCGTCTCTTGCTAGGTTACTAGCTACCACTGCAACCCGGATTGCTAGCTACCGCTGCAACCCGGATACCGCTGTAACCCTGATAAAAACAGAAAAATATTACAAACAGGAAAAAAACTACGGCTTTTTCTTCTTTGAAATAGTAAGAGACGAACCTCAAACGATCAAGTAGCTAACTAAGTCCAATGCATGCAATAATTTTTTATTCCAATGATCGTCTTTTAACGTAACATATCAGTTTTTACTGTAATAGTCTTAAATTTATAATCTTACTTTAGTTACTATGGGCTGAAGTTCGTTCTTTACTGTAATTATGGGAACTTTTTACTTATGATGATTTCTTAAGGAATATAATTAAAATTTATTAATGCAATAAAAATAATTTGTTTTAATTACAAACGGTTTTTAATCCCATTAATTTTCTTGAAAATGAGCCATTGAACAACTCTCTACGATGTTCCTGTGCAAAGCTATCTGTTGAATTACTAACCTATACTATAATTAAGTGGCCTATAAAATTTAGTATAGGCAAGAGGTCGTTCTTTATTATAATATTTTCCTTGCTGTTCAAGCTAAGGGAAAGAGAGTTTCCTGCACAAGGGTTTCGGACAAGGCGGTTCTAATGGTGTACTTTTTGTTTTGATCTGACTCCTTTTTTAGGAACTATGGGTTTTTATATTTCTTAACATTGGACGTGATCGTCTCTTACTAGGTTGCTAGCTACCGCTGCAACCCGGATTTACTCTAACAACCAGGATGACGTCAGTTACAACTTGGGTTTCTTTTTATGCTATATCATTACAAACAGGAAAAAGCCTACGGCTTTTTCTTCTTTGAAATAGTAAGAGACGATCCTCAAGCAATCATGTAGCTATCTAAGTCCAATTTATGCAGTGGTATGTTATTCTAATGATCGTATTTTAATATAATTTTCTTGATTTTCAAGCAAATATATTTCCCTTGCTGTTCAATCCAAGGGACTGAAAGTTTCCTATACAGGGGTTTTGGACAAGGCGGTTCTAATGGTGTGCTTTTTGTTTTGATCTGACTACTTTTTAGGATATATGAGTTTTTATATTTCTTAATATTGTGCGTGATCGTCTCTTACTAGGTTTCTAGCTACCACTGCAACCCAAACTAGGTTGCAAGCTACCGCCGCAACCTGGATAATTCACAAACACCATTTATGTTACTGTAATAATGTAACATAACTACCCCTGGAACCACCACTATGTATGAGCGATCGTCCTTTATTGTAAACTCTTAAATCATACTTCTTTATGGTTCCATATGGTCTAGTGGCTACGATAGTTAACTTTCACTTAACAGGCTCGGGTTCGATTCCAAGTGTGGGAAAATTGTTAACTCTGTAATCTTCGAACATTTGAACCTTTTATAATTTATAATGATGCATAATATAAATACTGTAATCTTAACTATAGTGAAGTTGCGTATGCAAGTTAGTATAAGAAAGAGTTCGATCTTTATTATATGTAAGAGAATACTTGCAATTGGAAGCTGTGAAAAAGAAACTGTTTGTCAAGACGAAACTTAGTATCTCTGCTAAGAAGCCTTGATTTAAAATATTCTGCATTCTTAATCCGAAATGGTCTTGCCTTGTCACGCAAGCCATATTTGCCTTTCAGGAAAAGATTTGGAAACACTTTTAGATCAAGTTCTTCCGGAAATAAGTCTTCGCTCTCACCTTTTAGTTTCTTGATTTGAAATTGG